>NW_024704743.1:25617566-25683492 GCF_018977255.1 Callorhinchus milii | reverse complement strand
AATCCCTCCCCCTCACCCCCTCACTTGCATCCTACGAGTCCCGTCTAAAGACCTTCCTCTTCAAAAGTGCCTTCAGCCACGTTCCCACCCCCAACATGCTCTCAACCCCTCCTGAGGCCAACTCCCAGTTCGGGTTCAAAAACTCTGACTGTCCAGCGCCCTGGGTCTTATTTCGAATGAAGGGCGCTATACAAGTGTAATTTGTTGTTATTGTATTTCTCCCTTGATATCTGTAACAGGAGGTTGCAGATACAAACTCTGGCTGGTAACTGAATGGGCATCATACTGATATGTGAGAACTCAGCTCTTATGTCAACAAACAGCCAGGTACATTGAAGCGGGTTCTGTAGGTTGGTGTGACACACATTCACTTACTGGCAGGAATCGCTATGTTATTTCATCCCCATTGCCAAAATTGACTTAATGTTGAATAGATAAGACACAAATTTCATTGCAAGGGTATATTATATAGAACATTAGATTAGACTGTCTAGGTTTCATTTCACTAATGAATCACGGGAAAGACTGGGATCACTCACTGATGAAAACACAGCAAATTCTACAGCTTAATCATTCCTATCTTAAGATCTATTTAGATTGTTGGAAGCAAAGCAATATTTCTTAAAGCAATAAGGTGATTAAGAGCAGAAAGCCTGATTTATACTTCCTGCTATTAATCACGTTGGTGGGGGCTAAGGAGAGTTCTGCACACGTGAACTAAGCACACGCATAGAACTTGGGAGATTGTCCGTCTGTCTGGTAACTCTGTTAGCCAGCTAGCTGTTTAATAATCTGCTGTCCAAAGAAGTCCTCAACTGCTCCATTGGTATTGGCTTTGGAATCTCATTGCTCAACCCCAATTTATACATTCTAAACAACTTGCATTGATATAATTCCCTTCACGCTGGGTAGGTTTTCAAACACTGAACAAGGCATTAGGTGTATTTTACTGGCTGAACTGTGCACCAGGCAAGTGTACAAGAATATGAACAATGATTTCTACCCTCATTTCAATGGTCACGAACACTCAGTATTGTCTGTTATCCACTTACTTGGGCTCCGGTGTGGGGAGCACAATGGGCTCAATGTGGGGATTGTGCTCCTATCATTGTGTTACTGCAAGTCTCAACTTCTCGGGAATGGGGGGGAGGGAGAGGAGGCATCCAGGCATCCCTCTAAAAGGGAAGTCTGTGGGACATTCCAGGTGAGGAGTCTACAGGCAGTGAGGACCTTGGGTGAGGGCACAGTTCTGGAGAGGAACCTCCCTGAACACTTGGGTGATGAGTTTATTTTAGCTAAAACGTTCTCATCAAGTACATCATATCTGGCAAAGCAGCCTTCATTCCCATTCCCATCCAAACTTGCCATTGTGTCACTCTGGACATTTTTTGTGTAGCGTGGTCTAACTCTGCATTATTTCTTGATGTGATTCGAAAATAAGTCATCTTGTGTTGCATTAGGTAACTTATCTGGTTTAGAAATGAAATTAAAAGCCAAAGATTTTCATGCTGCACCGATGGAGAACATCCTATTCCCAAGACAACTCACATCACTTGCCTTTGATTGTAAGGCCTTCACCAGCTCCTAGCCAGGCCTCTAGGTGGCAGGCTCCACCTTAAGGACTGTGAGAAGTCACAAGATCCATGAGAGGCTTGGATGAAGAAGGCCATTTGGCACATTAATGATCTCATCCAGAATACCAACCATCCAAACTCACTATTGCAGCGTACGGTTGTTTCTTAAATGAGTCCAGTTTCCTGGTCACAACCTCCCTTGCCCTAATTTGCCCTATCGCATACTCTAATCCCTTCCCTGTTTCCTGTTGTCTTGGTGCATCTCAAAGTACTGCTATTATTTTACCAAACTACAATCATATCTCCTGTCAAAAAGACTGATGCATCCATGGTTTCTACTCCCAATATCCCAATACTTAGGATTGCATACACTGTTACAGCACGGAAACAGACAATGGCGTTTTGAGGGAAATGTGCCTGTGGGGTAAGTACACGTGAGAGCCAACACATTTATCTCCTCCCTTTACATGGATTTGTATGATATGAAAATATCTGGGTGAGGTGGGAACAAGAGAGGATATTCCCAGACATAATCAATAGTGATTTTGCAAAATATAGACAAACATTTTTTTTAAATATAAAAACATACATGACCTTTCTTTAGAAACAACTGTTTTCCAAAACATTTCAGCCCACATGACAATATTAATGCGCTGTCTGCACCTTAGTGGCAAAGAGCAGCAAGGGCAACTCACCAACAGAATCTCAATGGTTCCTAGGATGTACATGGCTCCAGCGAAGGTGGTTCCGAGGAAGAAGCAGATTCCCACTGCTCCTCCAAACTCGGGACCCAGTGACCTTGAAATCATGTAATAGGAGCCTCCAGCTGTGAAATCAGGAAGAATGTGTGAATAACGCAGGCCTGCCTAGTAAAAGTCTAGAACTGGTTTATCCAGAAATTAATAAACTATCTCGTCAGCAAGTACAAAGTCCTCGACAGTGTTACAGTAATAAAATAGACATCAACCTCTCCTGAATTGAATGCAAAGAAACCGGTACGGTGTTTGCAAAGCTAAGTTGCTTCAACTCATAGTGAGTGTCCCTTTGCAATGTAGTTGGGGGAGGGGATAAGGAGGCAGGTAGTTACTCCACAGGGTTGATGGCAACACACAAACAAATGAGCACATGTGATACGTTCATTTTGAGCATCATGGTTGTGCCTTCAGTTCTGGTGGCTAGACCTTCTCCAATGTTTAGGCATCTCCATGCAGGCCAGCAATTCAGGAACCCCTACATTAAAGGAGATTAGGGGCTTGCGACCACATCAACAACAAAGAGAACAGGTAAACCTTCCCAATATAGTCTCTGGACAATATTCTGTTCTCCTCAATAGAAAAGAACAGCATATACAATGGACAGGGTTTATGTGGGGGGAGGAGGGGGAGCTCTGAAGATCCCAACACCAGCAATCTCACCCTTTGTTAACATTAATGTAGCCACCATTTACAGTAAAAGGACAATAAAAGGTCAATATAATTCTGACCAAAAATACAGATCATGTACACTAGGAGATGCCTTTTTTTTGCTTTACTGGAATCTTAATTTACCTGGCACCACACCATTGGTTGCAATAGCACTCATCGATATGGCAGTCAGCAAGGTCTGTGGAGAGAGACTCAGCATTGAGCATTAGCTGGAAATCAGTACAGTAATCACACAGAGAAATCCTCAGCGACAGGCATTCAGAAATGATTTTAGCTACCCCTTTCCTAGAGCAAACATATACCCACTGTCTCACACACACACTCTCTTTTTCTCTCAAACTCACTCACACACACTCTTTCTCTCTCACACAAGAACAAATTACATTTGTATAGCGCCTTTCACATTGGGAGAACGTCCCAAGGTGCTGGGACATATGCTCTCTCTCTCTCTCTCTCTCTCTCTCACACACACACACAAAGGTGAAAAATACATCATTGCGAACGAGGTTCAATAATTCCACAGCGTGATCCAAATTTTGAATTTCACAGGATTTGTAACCAGTGACCTCTGAAACTCCATCTGGACACTGACTTTGAGCGAGGGAGTGAGTTGGGAGAGGGAGTGGAGTCCAGAGGGTCAGCAGGAAAGACGTTCAGGATCCTCTGGTTACAAAGCCTGTTGTTAGTCTTAAAATTTAGAACCCAGTGTTTCTCCTTTGGATGGGTTTGACCAAGAAGGTGGAGAGGTTTCCTTCCAATGATGACATTCCTCTTTCGTTCACGTAGTCTGGGCAGAGAATTTCAGCTGTAACGCACTAATTCCATCCACACAATAACTGGCTCCCTGTAACAGGTCAATTTATCACGTCCAGCAGCTTTTGTGGGACAAGACTACTTACGCAGGCACAGCACATGAAGACAATCCAGAACGATTCCATGATTCCCGAAGCCCCCACAATCCATGTCAAACGTAGGAATAGGATGACTCCCAGGATGTTCTGTAGACACGGCAGATAGACTCCGATAAAAGTCCCCATTCGAGGAGCCTGGAAGGCATTAGAGAATGAATTAAACCTTGGCTCCAAGCGTCTATCCAATGCTGGCTACATTGAGGTGGTGGATCACAAAGACAGCGGCCCTTGCCACCACTGTGAGATTGATTCCCACTCATCGTATAAACCAACCAGTACCACTGAACGGTACAACGTTCCCATAATTGGAAGGGTGTGCTCAGCGACAAGCGCAGTGCTTAAGGACCTTATTGTGTAGGTGGTGCCTTGGCCATAGAGACCAGCTTGAAGAAGTGGCCTTGATAAGACATCTGATCACAGTGTTTAAAAGTAGAGTCAAATAGGTGTTCACCTTTAAAGTTCCAATTGACAGTCCAGAATTTTCAAGGAATCAGTGATAGTTATTAAAAAGCTAGTCCTGCTCTTCAACAATATTCAAACATCTCGGTTCTACTTTGACAGAGGTCCTCGCATGCCCCCTTCACACCCCACAGTCAGTGCCAGGAGGATAAGGTGTGGATAGTACAGATGTACTAATCTAGTCTCCTGCACCACATCACTGATTGAAAGAGACAAATCCAATCTCAAACTCCACCTGACTCACTCCTTCCCTGTTCTCTTTCAAGGTGCGTCTCAAAATGTACTTCTTTGATGGCGCTTTCAATTAATCCTCCTCTCCCCACCCCCATCTTGGATGCCCACCCAGCTCTGCGAAGCTCTTTCAGACGTCCTCCCGAAGTGAGGACACATATGCAGTGAAACCAGCTATTGTGTCTCACTATAGCACAGGTTAGGATTTTATGGATGCCGACCACAGCGTTATAACAGGACTCCACTGTACCTCCAGAGCAGAAGTCCCATGAGTTAATTTTTTACAAGATTCCTTAAAAGGAATGTTAATCATAAAATCGTAAAATCTTACAGCACAGAAGGAGCCCATTACGCCTGTGCTGGCTTTTTGAAAGAGCTACCAACTAGCAATGTTTAAATAACCTGGCAGATTGCCAGGGCACTAGGAATAAACTTCCTCTTTTTGGAAAGAATCATGAGATCTTCAATGTCCACCTGAAGACCAGGCAGAATGTTGGGAGATTGTTGTCCAGGACACTAGAAGAAACTGCCTTCTCTTCTCGAATAGTGCCAAGGCACCTTTAACATCCACCTGAACAGGCAGACAGGTCCTCTGTCCTCGGCTAAATGTCCCATCTAAAGGACCACACTTCTGACAATGTTGCATACTACAAGCGCTCACTGGAGTGTCACCAAGACTATGTAAATTGAAAGTCCCGATATGTGGCTTGATCCCACAAATTCTGACACAGGTGAGAGTGCCACCAATTCAGCCAGACTGTAACACAAAGAGGTGAAGAGTCAGCTCTAGTGTGCCAATTTGTAGCTCTGCAAAGGAAACGAACAGTAATAGTAATAATAACAAAAGGCTACAGCACATTTCATGTCAGGAGGACATCCCAAAGTACTTGACAGGATATACTGTAAAGTGGTTTGAAAACGCAGCAGACAATTTTGCGCACAGCAATGTCCTACAAACAGCAATTAATTACTAATTTGTTGGGGATTGTTGGCTAGGACAACGGTAGAACCTCTCTTCTCTGTTTGGATAGGATCTTTAACGTCCACCCTAAACAGCCAGATGGAGCCTCGGTTTATCGCTTCATCCAAAGTATAGTGCCTGCAATAATGCAGCATTGGAGTGTCAACTTGGACTATATGAATTCCAAGTCTCCAAATGGGGATTGAACACACAATAATCTGACTCAGAAGCATGAGTGCTACTAACTAAGCAAGGCTGACACCTTGAGAGATATCAAAATGCATGCTGTAAGGGGAGGTCATCGATTATTGAAGAAGCTGACACTACCAAAAACAAACCTCAGTAACAATCAGAAATACAGTACATGGATATAAAACTGAGATAATCATCTGAAAGTGGCTGAAAACACTTTTCATTCTGATCCACTCTGACCTGTAAGCTCTAAACACAAGACCTTATCGCTGTGTGAGCTGAGGATCAGCAAAAATGTCTCATATCCTACTCACCATTGAGGACAGTAGGCACTCACTCTATCCCTCTTGGGAAGTGCCGTGAACTAGGTCTTGGCTTTTCTTTGAGGCATCAGTTATAGCTGAGACAGCGTCTTATAAAGCCACAGAACTCTAGTTTTAGAACAAACTGTTTTTCCACAAGCCCTTTATCAATACATAGTTTGGATCTATTTATGGACCTGAACAAATCACTTGGTAACAGAAGGAAGAAGACTTTTGGAATGGATAATATTATCATTTTTGGTGTTGACAATGTGATGAAGTAGTGGGAGGGGGTGTGGATGGGAGGATAATACAGTGACTGAAATATTTGTCCTCAGACTGATGAACCAGTTTTTTTTTTAAATCGGGGGAATGCGGGAGGCAGAAATTGTGGGAATCTGGCGCTAACACTGCATGTGGAATGCTTGAAGCGTGTCAGAGTCTCTCTTCAACAGCATCCACGATACTGCACTTTACAGTAATCATGTGAAGCACTTGGGATCTTTAATGTCCACCTGAAGAACAGCCAGATGGGACCTCAGTTTGGAATACTTTAACCAAAAGGCAGTGCTCACCAGCACTGCATTGAAGTTAATAAAGGCTCAGTTGCTAACAGGGAATCCAGTCAGTTAATGCCACACAAAATTGCAGAACTTTGGAGTAGGAATTGCCTGTGAAGCACTGCCAGTTTCCAGCTGAATCTCTGTTAAAAGGTTTGTAAATCCTGTTGTGAATTTCTGCTGTTTAAACAGCAAATAAGAACCCTTACTAATTTCTGTATTGCAATAAGGCAGCTACGTATATAAATCCATGATTTATTTCACAAAAAGTACAGAGTAAAAATAAACACAACGCAAAGAACATTTGAATCAGATCCCCATATATCTGGTGCTGACTGCCCTTGTGCTTGCTCACGATGGAGCCACACAAATTCAGACAGTCTCCATGCTCCACAATACCTTGTCACAGCATATCCCATCCTGGGTTCTTAAACAGAAGTAATCTAAAGTATCACATATTCATTCTGACCCCCTGCACTGAAAGCATTTTAAAATAAATGCTTTATTTGTGTCCGAAGATAAGATCCACGCATCAGATCATTTTCTTTAATATAAAGTATAAGGCTTAATTGTGGCACCCATACAGATTCATATGTCTCAAGGCAGTCAGACAGAAAGCATTTGGTCAGAGCTATCCTACAAATCCCAACAATAGCAGCCTAATGTCCGCCTAAGGTGAAAGGGCAATGCATTTACCTTAACCTCTTTCTTTTTGGGTCCATCATTGTTTTCCGCCTCTTCATGCTCCTTCACACCTTGGGTGAGGTTCGTATAGTTTGCCAGTCTATTGAGCAGGGAGGACACCATTGGGTTTCTGTCCAGTTCCTCCTGTTGGTCAGAATTGGGAGAAGAATATTCCTCTTTTCCAAAATGTTCTTTGACACGTAACCATGCGCTTCCACACCGCAGGCACTGACAGCATCACTGTTCATGCATGCACACTCAACCTCACTGAGCCAGTCCGGAACCTTGTTGTCTTGTTTGACCCTCAACTGTGCTTTAAACCCCACATTCATCCTCCCTACCTCTGCGACCTACTAAAATGTTACCAACCTGTCCGTTCGGCAGGCACTGGCCTGCTCCACATCTCCCGCCCTGCTCGCTCCACCATCAGCTGTCAGACCTTCAGCCTTTTTTGTCCCCACCCTCTGGAACTCCATCCCTGAACCCTCCGCCACTTCTCTTTAACCTTCTGTCATCCTCCTCCACCCCCTTACCCTCCACTTCCCTCAACTCCAACCCCCATCGCAGGTGCAAACCCTTCACTGTCCAGCACCTTAGGACATCCTCCCGACATGAAAAGGTTCTGTATAAATGCAATCTGTTGTTGTTCTTGTCTCTTTGCTAAACACCCAGACTTCATGGAACTTTGTGCAAAACAAACCTATTATGTTCCCTAGACGTTGAATAACTCTCAGCAATTTTTGACCTTTCTCCCTTCCTCGGTGTTAAATAAGTTTGTTATGCCTCGTTAGCAGAATCAGTACCCAGTCTTTGACAGAGATGAATCAGATTGATATCCAAAAAGCGTGACCTTCTAATTTAAGAGCTGCAATAAATGAAAGAGATCCATTATCAATTTACAGAGAAAACTTTTCTCACACTAACCCAAATTACTAATGGTGAGGAGGTCCGAGGATGGGAAAACAAAGGTCAGTTATTGCAAAGTAGAGGAGCATGAGGTGGTGGGGGGTTGAAGAATAGCAACACTGCACACTTTAATTTCACCAATTTGATGATCAGAATTGCATGGAGACTTGCAAGGAGACCAAGACAGGTTTGTTCCCACGTCTATACAGAAATCACAAGTTTGTCCCACTCTTCTGTTTAAAAAAAAGGAAACAAAACCCGTGGGCTGAAAAATGCTGCCCGTGATGTGATAATTACCTCTAGCTAGTGCTAATCATCAAATCGTGGATTGCAGTTCTATTCATTGTGCATTTGTAACACATGAAATTGAACCCATCAAAGATTTGTGTACATCAGACCCTACTGAAACTTGTGGAAGTCCAGGTATTCTTTAATGCTGGATTATGATTGTAAATGGAGTGGGTTTAATAATAAAGGAATAAAGTTACCTCATATGGAACATCATTGGATTACACCAGTAGATAGTAAGCCAGTTATCTTACCTCAAAAAGTGCCAAGTTCTTCCCCTCATACATGGTTCCTTCGTCAATATCCGTGCTGTTAATAAATGGGCTGTTTTCTTTGGGAATGCCATCTCCTAGTGTCAGACAAAATAAAATCAATCCATAAGCAATTATCCTTGGTTTCTGTGGGGCACAAATTTAAGATAATCAAAAAGTAAGCAACAACAACTTGAATTTATACGGCATCCTTCACTCAGGGTAGCATCTCAGAGTGTTTAACAATGGCATAGTTTGACCCCGTACTGAGAAGGGGGAGTGGACATGGGCATGTTCAAAGAAGAAAGACTTCAGGTGTGAAGACGGGCAAAGAGGAAATTTTGTTGGCCAGGACAGCAGGAGAAACTCCCTTCTCTTTTTGTGTAGTGCCATGGGATCTTCAATGTTCACCTGAACAGACAGGACAGAACCCACAACCTTCTGACTCAGAGTGGAGTGTGCTACCGCTGAGCTGGACTGATACTTTACTTTTTACAGTAAAGTGTAGTGATTGGGTACTTTGTAGGTGAACACAGCAGCCAATTTGCACACAACAATGTCGTCCAGAAAGCCATGAAGTAAATGACCAATGTTATTTGGGGGATTGTTGCCCAGGACACTGGGAGAAGCTTCCTTCTCCTTTCGAATAATGCCATAGTATCTTTAACATCCACCTGAATGGGCAGCTTCTCACCCGCACTATTACTGCTCATCCGTAACTTAACGTTCTGTTCGGGGTCACCTAGAGCCTGCGTATCACCAGTGGAAGGGAGTTAAAGAGCTTAAAGAAAGACTTTGATTATTCCTCAATTAACAACAAAACAAATTAAATTTGTAAAGCACCTTTCACGTCGGGAGGACGTCCCAAGGCGCTGTCAACATCCCACAAGATAAATGGTAATCATCTGCAATGGAGGTCATTGGGTTTTGAAACGGGTGCTGTTCATACTCTAAATACGTACTGTCATCTGGAATCATGACCAACTCTGGAGGGAAATAAATCTGTGTCTGAGTGAACAACGTAAATTAATAGTGCACCATAATTATTTTTTTGTTTCTGCTCTTTATCCATGTGATTGCATCGCTCTCGCTCTGCTTTGTGTGTGCGTGTCTCTCTCTCAGCTGTCTATTTGTGTGTATGTCTTGCTCTCCGGCTCTGTGCGTGTGTGTATGTGTGTCTCTCTCTCTCTATGTGGATAGTCAGCATTTAATAAAGCAGCACTCTAGTGTCCAGCAACAAATAAAGGCAATGCAACAGTGCAGAAGAAGAAATTTGGAGGGCATTTGTGCAAAATGCACTTGTGAAGGTAGCAGCTGTGAACAAAACTCACCCCCCAAACTCAGTTTTTCCTTTAACTTCAGTTTAGTAGATATTCTGCTCCACTGCTAAAAGCACTAAATTTGCTGTTTTGCGATGAGTCCATTGTGTCCATTCACAATGTGTCCACTGTTGTGTCCATTCACTTTAGTGAATTTGAATCTTTATAACTAATTTCAATTACAATTTATTTATTTATTTTTGCAAATGCAGTAGTCACAAACTGTCACCAATGCATTTGGTGCACTAATAGCGACTTAGGTTTGTTACTCAACTTCCATGATTCACAACCAAAATTTGCCTCGAAACATTTTGTGAGGGGGGTGGGGGGGGGAAACAAGACAAAAATCAGGGACCTTTAGCTATACCTTATCCAGAAGAGATTACTTTTTCAGCCCATTTACTCTACAACAAAATAGCTTGACTTGCGTAGCGTTCTTCATGCGGGGCAGAGTCTCAGCGTACCAACTGTGCCATGTTTCAGCCTGGCTCAGTCAGTAGCACTTTCACCTCCGAATTGGAAGGTTGTGGGTTCAAAACCCCACATCAGGACTATGATCTCACATATTCCAATACAAGGCTGGGGGAGCACTACATTGTTGGAGGTGTCATCCTTTGGATGAGACATTAAACTGCGGTCCCTGCTCAGGTAGATGTTAAAGATCCCAAGGCACTATTTGAAAAGCGAAGGGAGCTTCTCCTGATGTCCAGGCCAACAATGCCCCGAAATAAAATGTGTCACTCACTCCATGGCCGTTTGTGGGACTTTGCGGTGCTTAACTATTATTATTACTACAACTGTGCAACTAGGTGGTACCGGGGACAGGCACTTCCCCATTGGAGCAACACAAAACAAGACATCCCAG
The DNA here is from genome assembly GCF_018977255.1 of Callorhinchus milii. Classification (NCBI taxonomy): domain Eukaryota; kingdom Metazoa; phylum Chordata; class Chondrichthyes; order Chimaeriformes; family Callorhinchidae; genus Callorhinchus; species Callorhinchus milii. Next base: position 25,672,565 of record NW_024704743.1, on the reverse strand, counting down.
GATCAAGCCTTCTCATGATCTTCAAAAACATACACAATATCAGTGAACCTGCCACCAATACAACTCAAAGCTCCCATTAAGATACAATTTGTAGTTTATCCCAATTCCCTAGCCAACATTGTGGTCATTAACTTCACAGCTGTGTATAGCAATAATAATCCTTGCATTTGATATAGCGCCTTCTCACACCTTCAAGACGTCTCAAAAGCGCTTCACAGAATATACTGTAAAGTGAATTATCTATTTTGTGGATGAAATGAGGCAGCCAATTGCACACATCAGTGTCCCACAAACAGTCCTGATTGAGCAATCAGAATTGTTAGTATTATTATTATTACGGGATTATTACCTCATGCAAAGTAATCCGCCAATCGATTTACAGCCGGGTTCCTACTTACTGCTAGGTAAACAGAGGCGTGTGGAGTAAGGAAACTTGCCCAACGTTTTATCCTGCTGGGAATCAAACCCAGGTCTCTCGCTTGCAAGGCGAGTGCTCTAACCATTAAGCTGCAGGACTCCACAATGCGGGATATTGCCATGTACAAACTGGTTGCCATAAATCATCTACAAAACACACAAGTCATGCTCTCGATCCAAAGACATAACATCAAACTAAAGATCAATATTAATTTATTGTCCAGCCTTCAATATCACGATTTATTCGCAGTTTTGTTTTTGGTTCAAGCAATTTCAGTCGCAAACTGGTATCGCTCTTAACACAGCGACTTACAGTTTGTGACCACGTGGTGTTCTCAGCCATGTTTCATTGCTGTTTTCACAAAACATACATAAATTTCTTGCACTTAGAATGACCCCTACCTTCACAGACGAAAAACAAGCGGGTGCTTCATCTCCAAAACATGGCATCAATGTCTGCAATATCTGTTGCAAATCTGTTCTTAGAATTGACACCAACGCAAGCAAGCTTGGACCGTACTACATTCCTTTGGCAATTCAGCCACTTAATAATAATCTTTGCATTTGATATAGCACCTTATCATGTCTTCGAGACATCTCAAAGCACTTCACAGAATATATTGTAAAGTGAATTGATAGTATATTTTGTGGGCGAAACTCGGCATTATTTTTTATTAATATTATTTTATTGGTTTATTTTGAAGGGATTATTACCCTTTCAAATAAAGCAATCTACCAATCAACTAACAACCGAGTTCCTACTTACTGCTGGTAAACAGAGCAGTGTGGAGTAAGGAAACTTGCCCAAAATTTTGCCTAGGCCGGAAATCGAACCCAGGTCCTCTCGATTGCAAGGCGAGCGTTCTAACCACTGAGCTACAGGACTCCATATGATCAACTAGTGACCATCGTCCTTGGGGGAGGTAAGCGGGGTCTCCTTGGAGCTGAACTGGCTCCAAGGTGACATGTTTGGCAACAGATTATTAGAATTGAGCCAGTCCTCTGTCTTGGTCTCGGTTGTCTGGTTCCTGAGCCAGGCGGGTCTGCAGTATTCCAGGGCACAGCTGGTGACAGCACAGTCAGCCTGGCTCATCGGCAGGACTTGGGAGGGAGCAGGGAATACTCACACTCATCTCCTGTTGGCCCTGCAAGCCAAAACCCTAAAAGGTAGGATGGTCCTAGCTGGACAAGTAGTGGGACAGCTTGCCAGATGGTACCTTCAAAGGCAAGCTATGTGGCTTGTGCTGATTGAACTCCAGCAGTACCCCAACGCACACTCTGGGGTCCTCAAGCCTTGGCTCTTGCCAACCTGCTCCTAATATTCTCCAGTTTCCTCCAGGGAAGAGGTAGTACATTCCATTCCAGATAAGGAAATTTCCATGTGGGGATGGGATGCATGGAACCTTCAGTCTGGCACTTTTGAGCATAGTTATGGGTTTCTGCGTGTGCCAGACACCTGGATGACCAAAAAGTAAAATTTAATTTGTCCACTGGTCACATGGTCCCAATCCCTGGCTACCTACTGGTGTCGGCTGATTGCCAACACCGGATATAGACTTCAATATTCAAGCTTCGGATTTAGAAGGATCCAATTGTCATCCAATATAAATCGGCAATCATCTGTCTGCACGTCCACAGCATTACCGCTTTGTGACTCTCAGCTACAATAATTCTCTCTCATTCTGTTACATATACTACACTGCAGATCTTGTAAAGTGAATCTGATTTAACATTATACTGTACCAGATGGAGTGCTCTTCCGAGGTTAGGGCAGAGTAGACATAGAGATTTTCTATAGGATGTCCTGACCAGCGAGTTCTTCCCCCACCCCTATAAAAAGGGGCTTCTCAACTCTGATCGTGCCAAACTTGCGGAGTCTCGTAGCTTAATGGTTAGTGCGCTCGCCTCCGAGAGCACCCCTCAACCAAGAGAACCCCGGCTCGATTCCCGGGTGCAGCAAAACCTTAGGCAGGTTTCCTTACTCCACATGCCTCTGTTTATCTCGCAGTAAGTAGGAATCCGGTTGTTAGTCGATTGGTGGATCACTTTCCGGGGGGGGGAGGGGTAATAATCCCTCAAATAAGAAATTTGGTCACTCAATCCACGACTGTTTGTGAGACACAGCTGTGTGCAATTGCCTGCCGCATTTCACCCACAAAATACAGTCCATCCACTTTACAATAGAGTCTGTGAAGCGCTTTGAGACATCTCAACGATATGAAAAGGCGCTAGATCAAATGCAAGGATTATTATTATTCGCCCAAAAAACTTTAGGTTTCTGACAGTCGTTTTATATTTCTGTTGTTGTTGTTCAGCTCTGAATTCTGAAATGACGCCTAATGCGGTTCTGATGTGTGCGTGAATCCTATCACTAGATTATACACAGAGATAAACCCATAATCCTCAAAGCATAGCTAAAACAGAGCTCATGACATCAATGGAACAGTCCACTGAGGGGGAGGAGGTGGATTGTGAAACAGATAGACATTGGAAGTGAATCACTCTATACATTAAACCTCCCAACACTGGACACTTTATTTTATAAAGCAGCCATTGGTATGTTTACGTTATTAAAATAGTTTTTTTTTGCTGGAATGGTTTTCTTTTAAAAATGTACTTTTAAGACCTGGGCTTTTTGTGTCTGGTCTTTTTTGGACACTCTAAAAACAATTAATGTCTGTCAACCTGGTGGGAGCGCAGGAGGCAGAGAGTGGTTCAAGCATACATCCTGAGCTGCTGATCCTACAGTCAGGGCACTGCATTAGCCTAAAAGGTTAGAGAAACAGAGAGACTAGCGTGAGAGAGGGGGTGGGGGTGTGGCATACATAAATAATAGTGATTCAAGTAGCACAAGCGTCCATGCTTTAAACCAAGAAACAGGAATTTCTTTTCATAGATTTTAGCAGTTTAACTACAATAATAATCCTTGCATTTGATACAAAGCGTTATCAAGTCATTGAGATGTCTCAAAGCCCATGTCCATCTTTTAAAAAAAGACTAGGTTCTCAGTCGTCGTCTCAGTGTACCAGTGCGGTGTTCCTCAGATTCTCAAGTGGTTAAAGGTTCTGGGGAAATGAGAGTTGAGGAAGAGGTATATTTGATGTCCCGCTCAAATCACTGGAGTGTGTCCTGACTTGTTTTCAGTTCCAGTGGGATATCAAGAAATGTTTGCACTCCCACTTAATCCAGATCAAATCCCCTGGTGGGTTCTCACGTTTGACATCCTCACATATGGCTGTAGGTATGTAAGAGGTTTTCCAGATAAGCCACTTGTAATGGAAGCACAAACAATGGTAACTGTGTGGCTTACCAGTATTAAGCACTGGCACATTTTACATTCCTTATCCATATATGACTGCTCCACTAGTTGGGTTTCTGGCTGACAATCTGTAGGGTATCTCCAAGCTTTTGAGTCTCAAATCAGGAGCCATGGGATTATGTACTTGTCCTTGCAAGCATATCTCCTCATGGAGACCCATACTCATTTCTCCCTCAAGGAGCATATTTTTAAAGATGTTCCTCTCATTGTAGTTGCTTCAAAAGGTTTTAAAGTGGTCGGTTTGAGTGGAGTCTCTAGGAATCAAACCCAGAACATTCTGGTCCTAGGTCCGTTGCTCCCGAAACAAGTGATGATGATGATAATAATACTTGCATTTGATATAGCGCCATATCACATCGTTGAGACGTCTCAAAGCGCTTCACAAAATATACTGTAAAGTGAATCGACCGTATATTTTTGTGGGTGAAACGCCAAGGACAATTGCGCACAGCAGGGCCTACAAACAGTCGTGGATTGAGTAGCCAAATTATTATTATTTTTTTGGGAGGGATTATTACCCCAGGAAAGTGATTTTTATACAGTGCGAGTTTTAAAATAGAAGCTATCTGCTTTATATAGATGTATGTACTGTACTCACTTGCTACCAGTTAAAGCTGTTTAATTCTACACAGGATGCATCAACTTCCATTCGAGTGCATTGTATGTGGAAATCCTCTCCAGCTCTGAATCAGCTGTGTTAATGAAGCAATCGTTGTGGTAAACACAAGTCATAATCACTTCTAATCATCTCCAGGATCCCAAAGATTCAAATCCCCTTTCCAGTCACTTTGGGAGTGGCTGAATCCGAACCTTCACTCTCCTGCGTCAAAAGCCACACTGTAAAACTCAGGAGGATTGTGGAACGTACAGGCACCTCCCCGCCCTGAGGTGGTCTTGTCTGAACTAGTCTGTTTCACTTACTAATGTACAATAACAACTTCCATTAACATAAATGGTTTGCAGCACTTTACAGAATAAAAATCAACTGGAAATAAAATCTGAAGTTAAACTAATGTTTTTACATAGGCAAACACATCAGCTAATCGGCACCAACAACGTTCAATAAACAACAAGACGCTTTCGGAAGCTATCCTGTTTCATTCAATTTATTGCAGCTTACAGCACTACGCAACCATTAAAACCTACATGCCCAGAACTGGGAAAATGTAGGGATCAGCTATGACACCCATCCTCCTTCCTCCCTGTCAAATGTCTCAAACACTCAAATTGACTCCGAGGGTAGCATTTTCTTTTCTGAGTCAGAAAGCTATGGGTTCAAGTGCCACGTTAGGCTCTTAACTGACTGTTCAGGCTGACATTCTAGGGCTGTGCCTATTTAAGTGGACATTAAAGATCCAATGGCACTATTCAAAGTGACCAACAGTTAGTTCAGAAGAAGGGTCAAAAAGTTCTTTTAAAAAAAATGCTTGTTGCTTTTTTTTTTTGCTTTTCTTAAAAAAAAGCAGAACAATTTATTTTAAGCCGCAAGAGAATTGGTAAATTAGTTCTTTTTCAAAACAAAAAAAATGGGCCAAATCCCATCTTATATCCAGTTAAGACTCAAAAGTGAAGAATGCTACAGATTTATTTAAAATAAATAAACAAAAATCTGTGAAGGTTTGGAGTCTTGGGATAATTATATTTTAGGATCCTAATCAGGAGGATGCAATGTGATGAGGGTCATGGGGCCCCACCAGAAATGTTGCTCAAACAGCTGTCAAAAATAAAGCGTCAAACTGCACAGTGTGCTACAGATGTAACTCATGACAGTCATATTAAAATGCCCAGATTTGTCTAGTTGGAGGTTTGTCTCAGAAGCTTATCAGTCAGATGATCTATCACTTTCAACTGCTAATTTGTGCTGCAGGTCCTTCCAAAGCAATGTCCATCAATAATAAGATTGTCTGCAGCACAGGCCTTATTCTTACAGTGGTTGCAATCATCACATCAGGGACTCAAGAATCTTTAAGGTGCCACATAGCAGTGGACCACACAGAGCAGAAGACTCAGGCTCAAGTCACAGTCCGTGTGTCCATTAGGCACTGTAAGTGCAACTTATTGAAGTAGGTGGGGCACTACAAGTGGCTTCACGGTTACTGTGAGGAAACTTAGCCTTTGTTGAGTCCTACTGACACAAGGGTCACTTCAGCTTTTTAATGATGTGGTCGAATAGATTATTGCAGCGGGAAAGTTAAGATAATTATCCTTGCATTTAATATAATGCATCGCATTGTCAAAATGTGAACGTAGTTGCCAATTTTCCACAAGCAGCCTTGAAGTGAGTGACCCATTTTATTGGAGGCATTATTGGCAGGGACACTTGGAGAAACTGCCTTTTTTCGTGCTTTGGGATCTTTAATATCCACCTGAACAGGCAGACAGGGTTTAACATCCCACCCAAAGGATAAAGAGCAGGAAAACAACATTCAAAAGGTATGTTACGATCGACCCTCAGGCTCCCAGAATTAAATATCCCGAGGGAAGTAAATGACAGCAGATACATTTCCAAGATATAATGCGACAGGGAAGAAAAGCAAGTTAACTTCCAGATTGTCAATCCACCATATAAATCTTTTTTCACACCCTCACCAGCTACATTCCACACAACATTTCTATGGTCTCACAATGTAAAATACTGCAGATGCTGGAAATCTGAAACAAAAACAGAAGTCGCTGGGAACATTCAGCAGGGCAGGCAGCATTTATGGAGAAAGGAAAGTGAGTCAACGTTTCGGGTGCAGAACCCTTCGTCAGATCGAAATGTTGATTCACTTTCCTTTCTCCATAGATGCTGCCTGACCTGCTGAGTGGTGATTTCACGGTGATTTCTATGGTCTCATTATGTTTCATAGGATCCTTGATCAACTGTTTCTGCACATCCCTTTAACTTGCAAAAAAACATTCTTATGCAACTTTTACATGATGACAACAATAAATTTTGCATTTCATATAGCAATGTTCGGGTTAGGAGGATGTCTCAAAGCGCTTCATGAAATGTACTGTAAAGTGAAGTGACTGTTTACTTTGAAGGTGAACGCTTTACATCGCATAATGGATTTGCCTCAGAAGGCAACTCAGAACATGAAAAAGTCGTTTTTTCCGCCACCAAATCTCCCAAAAGCCTATTTTGGGGTGGGGATAACAAGTGCCAGAGGGGAGGACGTTCTCTGTGCACACGCATAACATCACTTGCACATGAACCATTCATTTTTTACAATCTGCAGCCCAAATACCGCCAGTGTAACTGCAAAGGAAATAAGAGGCAGAGTGCACAGTATCTTGTTTTCAGGCTGTCTCTCGGCCTGCCCTGTGCCGTCACTATTTGGGTAAAGAATCACAAAAATTGGGATTATGATGCTTCCAGTCTGACGTCACTGCCACACTAATGCAACAACGTCAAATTATTCACAAGGGTACCGACTGTCAGCTGCTGCAAGAGGTCTACCGAACATCCAGAGTCTAACAGTAGTGGAGGCTCGGAAAATGCCAGCGTCTCTAGCTTCATGCCACCGTTGCAAGTCGTCGAAGTAGCAATATTATAATGGCAATAGTGAAACTATGTACATCAGTATCCTTGCTTAAAGTACTTACCTGGCACTGCTTCAAACTGCGTTCAACAAGAGTATATTCCATAGATGTAGTACTCCCTTAGGGAAAAAGACATTTCTAATCTTCATCTCGCCTCAGGGTAATTTGTTTTGTGTTTGATCTGCTGTTAAGCTTAGTAATAGAGCATCACCGAGCATGCCCAACACTGTCACTCCCTAGCTTTCATACTTTTGGCACTCACTCTCTGGAACTCAATCCCAGAGTCCCTCCAACTCGCTCTCTCACCTCATGTCATTCAAGCTCGTCTCAAGAGCTACCTCACATCATTCAAACTCTTCTCACAATCTACTTAACCACGCTTTCAATCATCTTTCCCCTCCAAACCTTCTCTGCTTTGGAATATCGAGTGCCAAGCAAGGACTGTTAAGGATCTTAGAACCTCATCCCGACATGAAAGGTGTTATATAAATGTAAATTTCTGAAGTATTGTATCTCCTGACTTCAATCACTACACTGTGAGGAAGAGCTGGGTGGAGTACACCATGGTGAAGGGAGCATTAGTCACCCACTCGCTGGGTCTCTCTCACACACCTCTAAGCTGCCCGCTCACAGCAGAATTAAGAGGTTGAGAAGTAGATTTCCAAACAGTTCTGACAATCCCCAGCAGTCCTTAGCCCAGGGAAAAGAGAAACAGAAAATAAGGAAAAACAAGTGGAAATTAAGAGTAACGAGAATTTAAAAATGTTATGTAATCTGTTTACATCTGCAGCAAATGGAGGTAGAAAATGCAGCTCTTTGTAAACTGGAAATAGTGTTTGGATTTTACAGCATTATGTGGAGGACTCTTACCTGTGGTAGCCTGTAATCCTAAATCCCCCTAGTACTTTACACATTATTGGATGTTATTACTTAAATGAAGCAATCCTTCACTTTCCTCCTTCAACCCACTCTCCAGCCTTCAGATTGTTATTTACTGCTATTTGGTTAGACTGAGCACTATTCACTTCAAAATGAGACAAAGTCACATTCTTAACAGTGTACTAATGAGAGCAAGTTTTGCAGTAAACATTTACACAGTTATGTCACAGTTCAGCGACAGTGAATCATTGTGTGGCACAGGAATGCTGTATTGCATATGTATTCACTTGTTCAGTTCAGACATACAGATGAGCTTCAATCCAGCCAGATTGCAAAGAAGGACACAGGCAACTTAAGGTTTCGGGAAGAAGTCATTTTAAGAATAATCCCTGCATTTGATATCACACTTTTAACAATGAGAGCAATTCAAAGTGTTTCACAAGATTAATAACTTGTGTTAGCAAGAACACCGGGAGGGGCTACCTACTCTTTTTGAATCATGCTAAAGGATCTTTAACATCCACCTGAACAGGCAGAAGGGGCCTTTGACTCATCCGATCAACATAAGATAAAACTCTTGAGTAAAATTTCTCCCTGGCAATAGATAACATGGCTACAGCGAGACCACTGACAGAAACACTGGTCTTTCCTGTACCAAGGGGGTTCGATAAATGACCAGCAAGAGGGTTTCACCCATGACAGCAGCACGATGATACAAGCCAGGCCCAGAGGAGCTGAGCTCAATGATGGCTTTTGGCGGGGGCGGGGGGGGGGGGGGAGTGGGGGTGGGGGTGAGGAACACTATCAAAAGGACCAAAAATAATTATTAAAAGTAAAAGCATTTGCTAGGTTGGCTAATCTCTTGCTTTACTCTCTGTTCCTATCTTTTCGGCTTTTTATTACTGGCTGTTAAACAATGTATCCATTACCTCAAGTGCTACTGTTACTCTGCTGATATTTATTACATTGTTTTTATTGTGTATCACCTGTGAATTGTTTAGTGAAATGTCCAACTAAAAGCTATTTGGGAAATAATGTTTCATATATCAAGAGAGTATCTAAAAAGACAAACACATATTCCATCCATAATATTTACAATTATAATGCAGAGTGAAACCTACTTGTAGTAAATTGATGGTTATCGCAGGAATTTCCATGTTTGATTTGGATACACTTAAGTGTGGTGATGAGTTTTCCACATGTATCAAACACCCAGCTGAACAATAAATAAATAAACAAATAAATATATGGTAACTAATTGTGATTTGCCTGACTCCCAATTCATTCAAACAAATGAATAACACAATCCATTTTTGATATGAATTAGAATATCACCTCTCCCTGCAAGAGGAGAATGAATCAAGAGGATATTTTGCCCACAAAATACATAGTCACTACACTTTACAGTATGTCCTGTGTGAAATGCTTTGAGATGTCTCGACGACGTGATAAGGTGTTCTATCAAATGCAAGGGTTATTTATTATAAGACACATGAAGGGTACTATACGACTGCAAGTTGTTGAATTGATTTGCAAAGCCTAGCTGGGAAGACAAAACCACACAAATAGATAATAATACTAACATATGTTACAAGAATTCTTATACAAATAAGAATATGTTTCGCACTAAAGACTCTAAGCCTATATTGAAGCTTCATACTAGCAATATTCCATCTACATTGTACAACTTTATGCAGGTGCAAAGGTTTACTTATTTCACTCCAAGATAACAGTGTCAATGTAAACCCATACACTATAAATGCTCCACAATAAACTTCCAAGCCAAGAGACTTGGCTTAAAGACAGATTTAAGCAAATACCTGGAAACATTTGTTTACATCAGAAAAATCTTCCCAGTACTCTCTGGTGTAGCTGAAGTAATAAAAAAAAGCAGTGATTTTGCCTGGGGGCACAGGCAAGATGTTAATGGTAGTCAAAGTTGAGGATTTGTTTACTGTGGGACTTTGACCAATGTGTCCAGGCTGATATTCCAGTCCAGTGCTGGGGACACACTGTATTATCGGAGATGTAGTCCTTTGGATGAGATCTTAAACCAGTGGTGGTCAACCTGTGGCCCGGGTCAAAAATGGCCCCTTGGGCCATCAAGACGTGCCCTGCCCCACCGAACATTCGCACGGAACTGAGTAAGACCATGTTCAATCAGCAATGTGTTTTCAGGTTCTTCTTGATTGAATATTTCTGGATTTATGGCATACATCAAGAAATATTCGATCAAGAAAATGTTGGCCAGCACTACCTTAAACCACGGTTCTACTCAAACAGATGCTAAAAGACCCATGTCACTATTTGAAAAGAGAAAGGAGTGGCTTTAGGGTGTCCTGGACAACAGTACTCCAGAAAAATTTACTCATTCACCTCATGGCTGTTTGTAGGAGTTTGCTGTGCATAAAATGGGCAGTCCTTTTTATTTATTAAAAAAAACAGACACTAGATTGACAATAACTACTATACAGTGCTTTGAGATACTTTGAGGTTATAAATGCTATACAAATGTAAGCTTATTATTTCTGTGCTGATAACACTGCACTCTCCACTTCAGTTCCAGATTAGTCATTATTTGTGTGGTTTTGTCTTCCCAGCTAGGCTTTGCAAATCAATTCAACAACTTGCAGTCGTATAATACCCTTCATGTGTCTTATAATAAATAACCCTTGCATTTGATATAATGCCTTATCACGTCGTCGAGACATCTCAAAGCATTTCACAGGACTTACTGTAAATAATCACATCATAATTCTAATTTTATGCCTTTATATACAGGATGACCCCATTATAAATGCCTCCGGTAGAGGGCAAGTTCACTCACAACACAGCAGTCCTGTGGAACTATGCTCACAATTTCCCACAGCAATGTCCCACGAACAGCGGTTGAAATGAATGACCAATTTTATTTTGGGGATTATTGGATAGGACACCGGGGAAGGGGAGAAATTACCTTCTCTTGAATAGTGCCATGGGATCTTTAATGTCCACCTGAACAAGCAGACGGGACCTCGGTTTAACATTTCATCGAAAGGTCGGCACCTCTGACAATGCAACACACACCCAGCACTGCACTGGAGTGTCAGCCCGGGACTACGTGAGTTCAAGTCACAACGTGGGACTTGAACCACAGCCTCAGAGGTGAGAGTACTATCACTGAGCCAAGCTTACATTCACTACTGGATATCACACCACCACCTCACGTGGTCTTGCCATTACTTTACAGAGTAACCACGTAACCTGCTTAGACTCTCACTCTGTAGCTTTGCTTCCTCACCCAAACACTCTGTGCTTCTTGGATGAACGGTGCCATACAATGTATTAACACTCTCATATCTAAATAAACATTTATCCTGCAGCACTTCAGTTATTGATATAATCCATACCGTATAATCAGATTTATTACTGGGGCACGGCTATAAATTACCCACTGTCCTAAATATGAAATGCTACTAAACTAGCAGATGAATCACACAGCCCTGTATTCTTAACAGTTTATTGGCAGAGCGAGCTTAGATACTGTTCCAAGTAACAGATATGGCTGGAGACTTCTTGACACCCTTAATCCTTTTCAACACTGGAGGTTGTGAGCGAACGACAAAGTTTAATTCTTTTTTCTAACCTTGAAATCTAAAACCCTCAGAATCAAACAATGGTTTGAAATAATAATAATCCTTACATTTGATACAGCAATTATCACATCTTCGAGATGTCTCAAAGCGCTTCACAGAATATACTGTAAAGTGAAGTGACTGTATATTTTATGGGTGAAACACGGCTGTCAATTGCGCACAGCAGTGTCCCGCAAACAGTCGCGGATTGAGTGACCAAATTATGATTATTAACAACTGGATTCCTGCTTGCTGCTAGGTAAACAACGGATGTGGAGTAAGGAAACTTGCACAATGTTTCACTCTCCTTGGGAATCGAACCCAGGTCCTCTTGCTTACGAATCGAGTGCTCTAACCACAACAAGATTACATTTGTATAGCGCCTTTCACGTCGGGAGGACGTCCCAAGGCGCTGAACGAAGCTACAGAACTCCAAAAAATGCAAACATTGTGTAAGATTTATTATCAAGTACTGACTGAATGTTGGAGCTGTTCTCCTGGTGAATTCTGTGCTCTAACTGCTGAAGCACTAAAAGCTTGCTTACTGACTAGGAAATTTATTCAGGAATGAATGGCAACAAAACTGGGTGCGCTGTGTGGATGGAGTGCCTTGCAATCGGAATGATAAGAACTTACTACATATACCATTCGTGGAAAAGAATGGGGTCTAGTTTGCAGTATTTCTTAATAAGGAACTAATTTGGCATTTCCCTTGACCTAAGAGAATACCACCTCAGAGTTCAGCAACAACAATTTGAATTTATATCACTTTACAGTATATCCTATGAAGCACTGTGATAGACAACATTTTGCTGTATCAAATGCAAAGCTTATTATTATTTTAACATAAGACTGCAGTAATCCCCCTGAGGGGGATTAATGCTCTCCCGATCAGGTAGTGTCTTTACCCGTGGCGCAATCAGTGGAGCCAAGAACCAATATTTCCCTGTGTCACGTTGTCTGGCTTTAGGAGTCTAATTTATGATATTGTTTCTTTGCTCATACAGCTGAAAGTATAATGTCACAAGTCCACTGTCTGATTGATTTACAAAGATATTAATGAAATGTACTATTTTGTCTTTATATCTGGGCTCACCAAGTATTAATGAGGCAAAAAATAATACAGTAAAAAAAACTAACAAATGACATGTTGGGAATATCTGAACTAAATTGCCTGGAACTCTACCAATTACTTAGGGCACATTTCCCAGTAAAATGCATCGGTGTAGACACATTATTGGACTTTCTTTACTGCGGTGGTTTATCTTCTGGTCTGAATACCATATCCTAATGCTTTAAGCTTCGCTGGGAACCTGCCCAGGATCAAGTCAACAATCTGGTGGCGAAATGTTGTTGTCAATATGTAGGAACAGAGCTACATGTTGCAATTTGAGATGAATCCACAGCACAAGTTCATTTTACTGGAAGCAGGACAGCTTTATTTGTGAGACACAGAAGTGCATCGCATTTAGGCAGCAAAGATAATCTGTGATTTAGACAATGTCTATCATGTTGAAACATCTCAAAAAGCTTCATAGTAATTACAATTCTGTGTAGTGGCTGTGTGCTTGCAGGCAAACATGGGTTGCAGCCAGCCCAACAGCTGTTGAGTCAGAGTGCCAGCAAAAAGCAAAGTGAGACAATACCAGATAGCGATGCTTATCAGTTTACTCTGGTCTCTTGGGCTGTCAATTCTTCAAATGTTTTCCAAAAGCATCTCTCTTCCCTGAAGGCCACAAAATCTGAGACCTAGCCCCATAGTAAAACAAAACAGACTGATGGTGAGATTCACTGTTAACTCATTAGAGCACTCGCTTTGCAAGTGAGAGACCTGAGTTCAATTCCAGGCAGGGCGAAACCTTGGGCAAGTTTCCTTACTCCACACACCTAATAATAATCCCTCCAAAAAACCAAAAACAATAATTAAATTGGTCATTTTCAATCTACGACTGTTTGTGGGACATTGCTGTGCGCAATTGGCTGCCGCGTTCGCCCACAAATATACAGTCAATTCACTTTATAGTGTGTTCTGTGAAGCGCTTTGGGACGTCCTCCTGACGTGAAAAGCGCTATATCAAATGCAAGGATTATTATTATTATTATTCCAATGTGAGAGGATGAACAGCAAGGGAGATGGAGCAAGCAATGCTATGACTGCATACACTTTCCAGCAGGAGTCACTGTGTAATAATCAGGAGCAGGCAGATTAGTCTCTTAGCTCAGCAGCATGAAGCTGAATTATGGCGTATATCTACTGTCTCTTCAGCGAACGCAGGACTGACCAACAATGGAACCTGGGGCCCTTCTTATGAGATTTTAATCAAAGGTGGTATTTAATAGCCTGCTTTATTTAAGTGCTCCGAGACCTACCCCTTGTGAAGGGCGCAATATAAATGCAAGCTGTTGTTGTACCGAGAAATAAATCCTGCATACAGCTAGAGTGGACGTTACAACACTAGTTTACAGAAGCCTAGAAGGTGTCAGTCACCGTTTCCCAAGACTCCCATGGCTACAATAATGGAAAGAAATATTCCCCCCAGATCCCTCTTCATAGCCAGCAGGTGAAAATATTTGTTGGTCGGTCCCCTTTAAGACAGGTTAACCGTTGGCTTGCCTGACAGGTCCATTGGGCAATCAGAGGTGAGGATGCCCCAACGAGCAGTAAACTGGACATGGAAGTGGGCGGGCGCCGTTGATGAGTTGGGAAGAGGGGCAAGAGGGGGCCTGCGGTGCTGAGGTTTTAGGCTGCTCGGAGAATTGGCTGTGGTCCTCCTCAGGGCTTTCCCCTCCCAGCTTCCCTTATTAAGACGTGATAAGGTGCTATATCAAATGCAAGGATTGTTATTATTATTATTATTATGTTATTATAATACTACTATTAATAATCCTTGCATTTGATAGAACGCCTTATCATGTCGTCAAAGATGTCTCAAAGCGCTTCACAGCATATACTGTACAGCGAATTGACTATTTTGTGGGCGAACACAGCAGCAAATTTGCGTACAGCAAAGTCCCATAAAAACCTTGGATAGAGTGTCCAAGTTTATTTGGGGGATTGTTGACCAGGACACCAGGAGAAACTCCCTTCTCTTTTCAAACAGTGTCATGGGATCTTTAACATCCACTTTTTTAAAAATGTTTCATCCAATGGACAGCACTTCCGATAATACAACACATCCCCAGCAATGCACTGGAGCGTCAGCTTAGACTATGTAATTCTAAGTCCTGATACGGGTCTTGAACCTACAACCTTCTGATTCAGAGGCGATAGTGCTACAACTGGACCAGGCTGACACAAGGAGGTGAGCTGTAGATAGATGGGAGGGGTGGGGGGCTGATACCCTTCTAGCCCAAGCTACGTCGACGATGTTCCTCTTGGATCTACCCTCAAGAGCACCATCAGGCTAGAGTGCGTTTCCAGGAACCAACACACCTTGGGATTCAGACGGTGCTGATAAACATGCTGCACTTCCCATTAACAGTGTGCATCATGTGAACACCTCAGCCTTACAACAAACTCCCAGCCTCTGCCGTAGTCGGTACTCTTGCTCCATCTGCCACCCAAAGTTCCAGTCACGCCTCTCTCACTTCCATGAGAATGCACGTCGATGTGACCTGAAAGGCACTTGATTACAGTAGCAGTGCCCCTTTAGAGATATCAGAAACAAACCTGAACTCTTTCAATTTCAATTAGTTAGAGGATGATGGCCATTGAGCGTGATGACAAGACAGTAATCTCATTAAGGGGTACAGACAGCGCTGACGGTCAGAAACCGTGAGCTCAGGTGATACAATCAGCTAAAAAGTGAGCTGCAAATTCCTTTATAATTATGCCCTCTCATCCACTGTCTATGACACATGCAGCAGTTTTCCTTACAACACTTACACTGTTAACTGCTTTCACTTACTTCTGTAAGATTGGAGCAAATACACCTACATTGAACTGCTGGAAGGTAACACTGCTCCACATGTTATGACATCTGTTGCACAAAATGTATGTACAGTATTCTACTTTATTAATGTGATCCATAAAAATTATTTATATTTAGTCCTAAGATTACATTGTACAAACACGCTGATGCAGTGCCAGTTTCTAATTGGGCTGATTACAAAGTCGGTGCTATAATTAGATAACTCATTATGGTGCTGAGATCACACTTAGCTCCATATTACAATCTAGTTATCTTTTTTACTGTTTTAAAAAAAATCTTTTCAAGCATAGAATACAGAAATATCATCTCAAGAGAAGATAATAATCCTTCATTAACTGTCCAGCATCAAATGTTTCCAGTGCTTCAGCTAAACTGCACATTTTTGTTGCATAAACCAGCTGTTTCATCCATGTGCCTCGCATTGGTGATGCACTTTATAATTCTATTCGAAGATCCTTCCTCCAAACTTCTTTTTCGCAACATCGCCTCAGGATCTTAAACAAGACCGCACTGCAGTGTCCCACAAACAGTCGTGGATTGAGCAACCAAATTATTATTATTATTTTGAAGGGATTATTACCCCCGGAAAAGCAACCCACCAATCGACTAACACCCGGGCTCCTACTTACAGCTCGGTAAACATATTCGTGTGGAGTCAGGAAATTTGCCTAACGTTTTGTTCTGCCCGGAATCGAACCCAGGTTCCCATGTTTGCGAGGCGAGTGCTCTAACGAATATCCCACAGGTATTGTAGCGTATTGGTTAGAGCAATAATAAGCTTCTGTTAACCCTGTAAGCCAAAGCTCTGACAGGTACGTATTGTGGACCTGGCTCAACAAGCAGCAGGAAGCTTGCCAGATAGTGCTTTCAAATGACAAACGATGCAGTGAAAACTGGTTAATCTCCTTCATTACTGCAACAGATACTCTGGAGTGCCCAAGCAACAAAAAAATCAATAAAAGCACATTTAGCTTTCAGGCAATAATAAAAAAAACTTCTCAGGATAAAAACTGAATGTGAGGGAAGTTATAGAACAGTTCTGCCGTTCTATAACTGCTCGCTTGTATTCTTATTCAGTTTGGAGCAATGAGCAGTAATCTGCAGTTGATATCAGAAGTCAGAAAGCAATAAGCTTGCGCCAGTCAATATGTTAACTACAACAGCAGCAAACCACAACTTGCATTTATATAGTGTCCCTCAAGTGATGCAATGTCTCAGAGCACATATTATCCACCAGTCTGCGCAATCTTAAATTCTGAGAGAAAATAGCCTTGCAGGCTCACAATAGATGGAATTGTGGGCATCAAATGTCAATTCTCACTCCATTTCTTTTCAAAGTCCACAGCAGTTCAATGTTTGGAAATTTCAATCTAGGGCCAGGTCACACAAACCTAAAATGATTTGGTTTCAGATGGTTTCAAATGTAGTGTGAATGAACGCTAATAGAGTTCAGTGGGCCTGCGTTGATTTCATGTGCGCAAGTCATTTTTCTAATTGTAAGAACCCCAAATTTAAGCGACAAAGCTACAAGGACAGGTTGGTTGCCCTTGAATCTCTTGTCTCTTGATCAGGGAAAACGAAAGGGGAAACTTGTCAGTGGTTTTTTAAGAGACGTTTGGAAAGTGTGGATGCAGACACGTTTCTATGATTGGTGTAAAATTAAATTTCAAAGGATCATATTTTCAAAATAATAATACTTCACATTTGGTACAGTGCCTTTCCCCATTAGGAGGATGTCATAAAGTGCTTCATGGAATATGCTGTAAAGTGGTGTGACTGTGTGTTTTGTGGGTGACAGTGGAAGCTAATCTCCACACGGCAAAGCCCCACAAAGTGATTGACCATTCCTTTTTTTAAAAAAATTTGGGATTGTTGGCCAGGACAATGGAGAAACTGTTCATTTTGCAAATAGTGCCATTGGGATCTTTAACATCCACCTGAACAGGCAGACAGGACCTCAGTTTAATGTTTCATCCGAAGCACCAATAATGAAGCACACTTGCAGCACTGCACTGGAGTGTCAGTTTAGATGATATGAGTTCTAAGTCTCGATGTGGGGCCTGAACTCACAACCTACTGATCCGAGGGCGGAAGCACCATCAACGGAACCAAATAAGAACAATAAAAGCGCATAACAATGCAGATGATTTTTTAAAATATAGAGTGATAGACATTTAGGACAAACTACCTGCACAAATGGTGGAACAGTTTCAAAAAGGCACTATTAAAGTCACTTTCAACTAAAAGATTTGTGGCTATTTGATTTAGAACTTGATGGATCAAAGGAATCCTGTGGGACAGCATTGAACACCGCTTTGATACCTGCACACGGTCGATAATCCTACCAATGTTTCCAGTTTTGGCTAACAAATGAAGCCTGGCATTCGGTCGAGGTAGCAGAGGGCTGCCATAATCTGAGAGGGGGGTACTCCAGCGTATCATCTCTTCGATGGGAATAAGAACAAAAAGAAATACAAACCTGACAGATTCGGATATTTCAGTGACTTTTACTAAGTCTGAATCTCAGTAAATCTCTGCAGTCGTTTTTTTTTATTAAATAAATGCATTTCCCGTTAAGCTTTGGATTTAGATTAGAGGTCAGTTTTATTAAATCTGTTTTGTGAAACTATTAACTTACCACAGAACATGAGTACTGAAGTGTATTTGCTCTCCTAAAGGATTTTTAACACACAAATCTCTATGTATGTATTGGAGTTGTGCTCTCTGCTGAAATGCAAGGCTATTGCAGGTCAAGGAACTGCAGCCCTCCTTTCACATTTTAAATCAAAGTTGCTGTTCATTTTGAAGGCCAGTTCGGAGTTTGAACTCTGATCTCCAGGTCATTGCATTGTCCCTGAAATAGGTTTACTGTACCACCCTGAGGTTGCTTCATTGACCCATTCTCAAATTTTAAGAGCCAGTCACTGAGTCATATGCTATTTGTGTCATCACGCAATGCAATGATTTGCAAAAAGTCCAACATATCCCTAAATCCTGTACATGCTCGCTGTCACCAGTGCCAGCCAACACATTTCATGGGTTACATTTGCGCTCCATTACCTCTGCCCACTCTGCATCAGTCAGTGGTTTAATACAAAGACGATATTGGTCATTCACCTAATGGCCAGTTGGGAGATACCACTGCGTGCAAATTGACTGCTGTTTTAAATTATAATAATCATTACATTTGATGCAGTACCTTTTATGTGGGGAGAATGCCTCAAACCTCTTCACAGGATTGACTGTGAAGTGTAGTGACTATGTATTTTGTAGGCAAAGATATTTCCATATAAGGTTCTATATCAAATATAATGATTGTTAGATGTTAAAGAGGAAGACTCACAGTTTACTGTACCTGTTAGAAGTCTTACTGAGGATCGCAATCCCTGACTTGTTTAAGTACCTAGCATTGGTATGACAGCTCCGCTTTGATTGTCAATTCTCAAGGACTTGCTAGACGGTATGAATGCTAGATACTTTATCTTAAACAAGACCACCTTGCAAATCTTCAATAATTGACATTCAAAGGGGAACAAATATAGCAATGCTAGATAGAAAAACTATATCACGTAGAGAAATTCTCAAAGTAAGATATTGCATGTCCCTACATTTAACACTGGAAACCCAGCCAGCCATCCAGGGATAGAAAGGGGCTCTACAATGTGTTCCAAGAAAAGTTTTTCTTTTCTCCATTACTTTCAATGAAATGTTGTAATATCCCAATAATAAGTCTCATGAGTCAGTGATGCACAAGGCACATCCTTCTCGCTTTAAACTCCATCACCGTCACATCAGAATAATCAGTGAAACACCTAGAAGGAAAAACTTACCAATGTTACTAAACGTGCGACAGAAAACCGAGTGTGTGAGAAGGATTGTGTCCTTTCATTAATAGTCTTGCATCAACTGTGACCAGTACTTCAGCTAGACTGTTCCATAAACTGGCTGTTTCATCCACGTGCCTAGCATTAGTGATCACTTTATAATTTTATTTGAAGATCCTTCATTCAAATTTCCTTTTCGCAATATCGCCTCAGGATCTTAAACAAGACCGCACAACAATAATACTAATCCTTGCAATTGATATGGAGTCTTAAAATGTTGTTGAGACGCCTCAAATTGCTTCACAGAATATATTGTAAAGTGAATTGACTGATTATTTTGTGGGCGAAACATGGTAGCTAATTGCATACAGCAGTATCCCACACACAGTTGACTGAATGACCAAATTATTATTTTTTTGAGGGATTATTACCCCCGGAAAGTGAACCGCCAATCAACTAACAACCGGGTTCTGGAGTAATGAAACTTACCTAAGGTTGCACCCCACCCAGGAATCGAACCCGGGTCCTCTCGCTTGCGAGGCGAGCTTGCTAACCACTACATTACGGGACTCCATAAGCAAGATTTCAAGAAATAAATGACGTTCAAAGGGGAACAATTAATGCAGAGCACTATAGCAAAAGGAGGCATTAATAATGCAAGAGACTTAGTGAATTGAAAAAAATCTATTCTGTAACAGAGACTAACCTATACCCCTGTGGCAATCTTTTATTGAATGAGTTATATTGCACCGACCAGAAGGATTTCTGTTATACTAAAATACAAATGAAGGACCAATGCTGTTGTTTTAATCCCTTTACGTAACTGAACACTACCTCCTCCTGCATTTGTTTCCAGTCAACAAGCACTAAAATGAAAGTGGCGCCAGGTGAAAGAACATCTCCCGAAGCATCACTGCGACAGCATTAATTAAAACAAATTCAGCACTTCACGCCAGCTCCCCTGACACAACCTCTCGCACAGCACATCTTTGACAAAGGCTTCAATTCAACCTGAAATTGCTTTGTCAAAACGAGTTCAATTTAACCTTGCAATCGATGGCATGAGCGCTGAGATCAGAAAAGAAAAGGTGGGAGTGGGCTGGGGGGAGGGGGAAGGGTATGGAAGAAATATATATATGCAAACATATAGTATATAAAAAAAATTGAAGCAGCAACAGCATTCTACGCTCTCCCACTCACCCTGGCTCGAACCATCCTGTTCATTCATGTTGCAGGTCTATTGTTTCCAGTTAATTTGCCGTAGAAAAGCAGAAGGAGGTGACAAGTGTCTCCTCGTCTCTAGAGTCCAAGACTTTGTGTCTAATCCACCAGCTCTGGATGAGGAGTACTGAGTCGAGTCAGCCAGGGAACAGGCAGTTTATACCCACAGCATGGAGCAGAGCTGCAGTGCAGCAGCGATTGCATTCTCTGACAGAAATAAGCTTTGGGACCTCGTCTAATGATAATACATAAGCCAAGGTTGTTGGGCGGGTGAGGGGAGGGAGGGGGGTGGGTGCCGGTTGGGTTGGACAGAGAAAGAAGAAACGAAATGAGACACTTTATTTGTAATCAAGATGCTAGTATATGTTAACACGTGCTGTTGCCACTTTGTGTGTAATCACACGTTATATCCTTGTAGGGTTAAATAATATTCTTGTACATATTATGCAGAAGTGCATTTCTACATTATAAGATTACACTGCAGTTAAAGTGTCATAAGAGGATGAAGTGATTTGATGCAATCAACTGTGGGTTTATATTTTCAGAGCACCAGTACATGTTTCTGATATAAAAAGGACACAAATTAAATGAAAAAGAAAATGTGTTTTTAAGGAGTGGACATTTAAAATAATCTACTCCTATTTTTTGCCAAAACAAAAAGAAACCAATGCCAATTTTGATGGCAATATCTTCGAATACATATTGACCGTTTTTTTCCGGACACAGATAAATACCATAAATCCTGTCTGCAGCCAGGATTCAGAGACTCTGAGCTTATCAAGGTTGCATTTGAATTGATGATGTATTTCTACTCGAATATGTTTGCCTACAAAATACAGCCTTTACATTTTACTGTGAAGCATCTTGAGACTGGACATGAAAGGCACTATAACAAATGCGTGGATTATTTTCATTACCTTTCCTCACATTATCTCCGGTCTCTTATTCTATATGCACAGTAAATCGCCATCGTACTGGACTCCGTCGATTCAGAATATTAACCTAGCTGGACCAAGCACCAAACCAAATGTTTTTTACATTTCTGGAGGGTCCTGACTGCTAATTCTCCTGGCACGTGCCAACACCACAATGTGCAGCTTCACCATCCTCTGCCAGCCTGGAGAACTTAAAAGATTGTTTGAATGTAGAGTCTGCTCGCAGGCTTTGAACAATTACAATGCTGGTACTGGCATTTACGGGCATTTTTGAAAAATACCAATACCAACATTGTAATTATACCTAGCTGGAAATTCCAGCTCACTGGACTGGATTGCCTTTCCCCCACCATTAGTCCGGCTAGCCGGGAGGTTTGTTTGATGCTGTGCTTTCTCGTCAGGCCTGTGTAAACAATTGTTAGATTGAAAATATATTTCTTTTTTCAAACCTCCATGGTCCAATGGTCTCCGCCCTAAGACTGTTTTGTCTTAAAATTGTGCAGAATTTCACATGATTCTTGAATTTGGAAACCATTTCTCCATAGTTTTTTTTAAAAAAATTAAAACTGAAATTAAGAATTTTCCAAAATTATACGCAATGGTAAATGTGAAGGACGACAACAACATTTATAGGAGCTTGCAGAGATCGGGTGGTGCGAGACCATAATAATACTTGCAGTTTATATAGCGCCTTATCACGTCTTTGAATCGTCTGAATGGCATTTGAATGAGAGGTTGAGAATCTTGAATTTGATCTGCTGGGCCAGGGATGGCAAAGTATGACCACATATTACCTTTTTAGGCATGGTAATGTAGCCTTCATGTGGCCCGAGGGCTGAGAGTTGGCCATCGCTGTGCTGTGGGGTTGGGGAGCCCATTGGAGCGAGGATAGGGATCATGAAGCTCACAGAGCCTGGTGCGGGAAAAAACATGGTGCAGAGCTCTAAATGGAGTTCTGAAAGGAGAAGATGGTCTTTTTTTTTATTTGTTCAGCCGAGTTTCTGACACAGTCGGAAACCAATCACCATGCTTAAAAGTATCTATGCCAAACTAAAAGTTCCATGCATGCCCCATCACAGAAATTCCTGTGTTGGGAATGAAATGTGGAACCGCTCCCCAGAGAGACAATAACAATAAATTACATTTATACAACGTCTTTCATGTTGGTTGGATGTCCCAAATGAGGAGGACGCACCCTGTTTACTTACTTCCAGAAAGTATCAGGTGCAGGTTGGCAACAGCAAGGCTTGGGGATCCCTGAGTGTGTATTGGGTTAAGGCTGGAGTTTAACCAGCTAAATCCACATCACTTGCCACTGAAAGCACTGTCTGGCAAGCTGCTTATTCAGCTCGACCTACTCTAACTGAACAAGATGTTCTCAAGGCTAAGACCATGGTAAATTTCAGGTGAAATCTGTGAAATTAAAGTATGTCACTTTTTTTTAAATCTCAGAAGCTGATTTTGACAAGCATATATAATGAAACTCATTTTAAAAAGGATGTGGTAAGTGGAAACTAAATCGCAAACACTTCTTGGAAGTGTCATTTCTGAGATTCCCGCATGGCTCGGTTATTAAAGACTCTGACTTGTGAGAAACTGTACTATGGCCGAATGCAGGACAGATGAGAAGGAACAGAAACTTTGTACCGAATTGGCTGCTTTTACCCAGCTGGAACGGTCTGGATAACTACAGTTTGATCTAATTCACTTGGGCTAAGAGGAGGAAAAGAAAAAAAAATCAGCCAGGGTTTTCACTCCAGAGAAATTCATTGTGGTGTTGAGGGGCCATTTGTGTTGAACTTTAAGATTGAATATTGGTGGACAACTGTTTCTTTGCAAAACACAATAGCATTTCTCACTCCCGAAAAAGGTTCTCACCAAAAGAATTTCATTATTTCACTCACAAGTGGAGCCAGGAGGCGAGTTAGCTTCCTTTATAAAATATTCTACAGCTTATGTTTGGTTCTGTCGGGAGTATCAGGGGTATCTAAGCTGTGTTTTGTCCTTAAGATAGAGGTAAGGTAAGTTTTGTTTGGTCTGTAATAATAAAAACAAAAGTCCAGTAAATAACAGCCATAACATTCCAGGCATCAAACCCTCACAATCCCAGTAATCTCTCCTATAACAATGCAGCGGTATATCCCCAAACTGGGAGAGGTCACCCCTAAAGCTATTCAATTACTGAAGAACGTTTTATTATCTGGCAGGTGCTCATATTGGCAAACGCTAATGAATAAGTAGATTTGTCACATGTAATTGACTAGACAGGCAATGGTGACGTGCAGTGCTTTAATGCTTTGCAGAGAAGCAAAATGCTGCACTGTTGATAATGGGCAGGAGAAAGAAAGCCTATGAAGAGGCCATTCAACCAGTTTGTGAGATTCACACAGGGCTTTGTAAATAGCAAATTCCAGGTAAGTTGTACCAGCTCCTAAACTGGTGCTTGCTCCTTCACTG
Organism: Callorhinchus milii; assembly: GCF_018977255.1. NCBI lineage: Eukaryota > Metazoa > Chordata > Chondrichthyes > Chimaeriformes > Callorhinchidae > Callorhinchus > Callorhinchus milii. The sequence continues at coordinate 25,648,439 of NW_024704743.1, read as the reverse complement.
GAGCAAATTATTCTAATCACAGTTCCCCGCTCTTTCCCTGTACCCTTCTGTATTATTTTGCTTCAAAATCTTTGTCCATTTATTAGTAAAACCGTTTATAAATAGGAAAGTCTGGATGCTTTGTTGCTGGACTCTCTTTGGGGTGCGGGGGGGTGGGTGCGCGGGGGAGATTTGCTGTAGTGCTGGGGATATACTGGATTGGGCTATTCTTCTCATCCAACATATACACATACTTTCCAGCAGAGGTCACTGGACAGTAATGAAGAGCAAGTACACTGAGTTTTTCCTCTCTAACCCACAAGTGTTGAGACCAATTCTAACAATTTTTGCTTGAGCCTGTGGTCTTGTGACTCAGAGGCGAGCGTGCAAAATATGAGGCAAGCTGACACCTTTAGGCATTTGTTGGATGTTCAGATTACTATCTTTAAATGCTTATTATGCATCATGACTGTGGAATTTTCAGGCACTCCCTACAAACCATTTATAAATGTTTACTCCCTGTAAACTATCCCCCACCTCCACAACATTGCCCGACTCTGCCCCTGCCTCACCCATCAGGCTGCCAAAACCCTCATACTTGCCTTCATTACAACCAAGCTCAACTATGCCCTGCTTGTCAGCCTTCCCAATTCTTCCCTCCACAAACTGCAGATCATCCAGTACTCTGCAGCTCGTGTCCTCTCCCACACCAGGCTCCGTGATCCCATCACACCCACCCTCGCCCGGCTCCACTGGCTCCCCATCCCTCAGAGGATCGAGTTCAAAATTCTCGTCCTCACCTTCTCGGCCCTCTACGGCCTTGCCCCCCTCCAACCAGCTAATCCCATATCAACCTGTCCACTCCCTCCGCTCAGCAGGCTCCGACCTGCTCTATATCCCCCACCAAGCCTGCCCCACTATCGGCGGTCGGGCCTTCAGCCTCTCTGCCCCCACCCTCTAGAACTCCATCCCACATTCCCTTCGCCTCGCTCCCTCCCTTGCCTCCTTCGAAGCCTCAAAACTTTCCTCTTTCACCGTGCCTTCAGCCATCCTCCTACCCATCACCCTCCCTGATCCCAACGACCCCTCCTCTCCGGGTCCCTGACTGTACAGTGCCTTGGGATGTCCTCCTGGACACTTGTAAGGCACTTTACAAATGTAATTTTGTATTGTAAAGACTCATCTTATTCTGGGTAACGTTCTTCCTTTGTCTCCTGAAATTGACGACACTTATGAGACCCAGCCCAAGTGACCGTTCTTCTTGTACGAGCCTCAACTGAGAGGGTCTATAGACCATTCTATTGGGTGAGGCCATCAAAACAGGAGTGAGAAAACAGCCAAACCTTTCTCCTTGATAACCTGGGACAACCTAGGTCAGTCCAGTGAAGTGCCTTGAGATGTCATCCTGACCTGAAAGGTATTGTATCAAATGCAAGGATTATAATTATTATTATTTTAAGCTTTCCTCTTGATAACCCACGCTTACCTTTCCCCTCCCTAACCTATGAGGGCCGTAGCTAATTACAATGCCGCAGGTAAGACCCAAACTCAAACCTCAACCCAATCGAATCTTACATTGTTAATAATAAAAATGACCCAAATAAATACTCAACTGATAGTGAGGGAGAATGAAAACAAAGGCCATAATCTAGGCAGGCATCAAAACAGTTTAGCTTCACTCCACCAGTCTGATTCATCTGTAGTTAACCTATACCGTAAACACACCCTCCTTTCAAGAACAAATATTTCTGCTTTGTGCTGAGCTGACAAGTCGTGAGACTTCTCTAAAAAACAGGCATTTGGATCTGGTTTTAGAGAAGGCTGGCGACTTATGAGCTCAGCAATACTCAAATACTTTGGCTGTAAAGTGCAATCTCTACAAGCTGTAAATCACAGCAGTCTGGCTCAGCGGCAGCACTCTCACCTCAAGAGTGGGAAGACAGTGCGTTCAAGCCCCATGTCAGGACTTGAACGCACATTGTCTGAACTGACACTCCAATGCAATCAAATGTGGGGGGGGGGATTTGGATTGTGGGAGGTGCCATCTTTCAGATGAGATGTTAAACTGTCTGCCTGTTCAGGTGGATGTTCGAGGTCCCATGGCACTGTTTGAAAAGAGAAGGGAGTTTCTCCCGGTGTCCGGCCAACAGCGGCTGTTTGTGGCATAATTTGCTTTCGTCTACAAAAACACTGTACTTTACAGTAAATCCTGTGAAGCGCTTTGGGACGTCCTCCGAACATGAAAAGCGCTATAACAAATGCAAGGATTATTATTATCTATTTATTTATTTGGGGGAGAAAACTCCACCAGGGTCTAGATTTACACTATTTAGCAGCATGTTAAAATGTGCAAAATGTGGCAAATTGTCGATTCAGTCTTAATAATAATCCTTGCATTTGATATGACATCTCGTCACGTCTTCGAGACATCTCAAAGCGCTTCATCGAAAATACTGTAAGGTGAACTGACTATGTTTTGTGGGTGAAACACAGCAGCTAATTGCACATAGCAGTCTTCTACAAACAGTCATGGATTAAGTGCCCAAATTATTATTTTTTTAAGGGATTATTACCCCCAGAAAAGCAACCCGCCAATCAACTAACCACTGGGTTCCTACTTACTGCTAGGTAAACATAGGCGCGTGGAGTAAGGAAACATGCCCAACTTTTCGCCCTGCCTGGGAATTGAACCCAGGTCCTCTCGCTTGCAAGGCGAGTGCTCTAACCACTAAGCTACAGGAATCCACATCTTAACTTTGACGTTGGATTTCTGGTAGTTCTTAAAAGAGCTTGTAGAAAACCAGCTTCAAAATTGAGGCTGAATTTTAAAAATGTTCAAGAAATTGTGGGTGTGAGTTTGTCTCAGTTGGTAGCACTCTCATCTATGGATCAAAATGGTGTGGGATCAAATTCCACATCTAGGTCTTTGAGTTCATAGTCTAGGCCAACACTCCAGTTAGTGCTGAGGAGAGCTGCATTTTTGGAGATGTCATGCTTCAAGTGAGATGTTAAATCCGAGGTCATGACATTAAAGAATCCACATTACTATTTGGAAAGAGAAAGGAGTTTCTCCCTGTGTCCTGGCCAACAATTTTCCGGTTAAAATTGGTCATTCATTTCATGACTATCTGCTGTGTGCAAATTGGCTGACTTGTTCACCTACAAATGCAGTCACTACACTTTACAATGATAATTCTGAAGCGCTTTGAGATGTTTCAACATAAGGCACTGTATCAAATGCAACAATTTCTTATTAAATTTATTATCTAAAATCCCACCTAAATAGTTAATCTAGACTATGGTAGCTTTAAAGCCTCCCTTCACAGATCATCCAAAACTCTGCAGCTCATGTGACCCCATCACTCCCACCCTTGCCCAACTCCATTGGTTCCCCATCCCTCAGAAGATCGAATTCAAGATCCTCATCCTCACTGTCAAGGCCATCCATGGCCTTGCTCCCTCCTACCTCTCTGACCTGCTGACTCCCTACCAACCTGCCCGCTCTCTCCGTTCATCGGGCTCCGGCCTGCTCTATGTCTCCCGCCCCACCATCGGTGGCCAGGCTTTCAGCCTCTCTGCCCCCACACTCTGGAACTCCATCCCACGGTCCCTTCACCTCACTTCCTCCCTTGTCTCCTTCAAGGCCAGTCTCAAGACCCTTCTCTTCGATCGTGCCTTTGGTCGAGCTCCCACCTCTCTCCCTTCCCTCACCCCTACCCCACCCCTCCCTCATGCTCAGGTCCTGACCCCTGACTGTCCAGCGTTTTGGGACATCCTCCAAACGTGAAAGGTGCACTATAAGTGTAATTTTGTTGTTTTTGTTGTCATTCATTTTATAATAAACACAAAATACATTCTGCATGTTAAAGCACACACCGTATCCTAAAATATAGAGTTGCTTTGAAGACAATGCCACATTGAAAATGACATTTGTTCTTTTTTTGCCTGAATGAAAATGTTTTGCAATGTTTTGTTGATAAAGTCAACACACGGTCTTAAACCCTGCAGAATGACGTTTGGCCCTTTTCCTCTTCACACAAAGAGCAACCCACTGTGATTACTGATGTCCCTCATAAAATAGTCAATGAAAAAAGGGCCAGTGCCATTCATCTGTCTCACATTAAGAGCCGCTACTGTTTGCAATCCTCAAATCCTCAGCCAAATAACCTAGCATCACCACTGATGAGCCCCAATGAAACAAGCCTCACCTATGTATCCAACCAACAGCAACTGGCAGCAGTGCTAGCAACCAAGAGCAGCAATATCCTGGTTAGCAACATAAAATGCATATTCAAAACCACTACAGGTGATGAGGACAGCCAGCTGGAGACAAGACCTGGGTTTCAGGTTAGGACACTCTGCAGCAGTCACGACACTGAATACAATGCTTGCATTACATTTTTGCTGGCACAAAACCAAATTACATTTGGCAGATTGGCACCAGACAGTCAGATTAACGTGGATGTAACTATGCCCCCTGAATGGTTCCCCTCTCCAACCAAGGAGTGCTGTGGCCAAATCCAGATAAACTCAGCACAGGGGTGGTGGGAGTGGATCAGAAGTTGTGGCACATCTCCAGCTCAGAAGATTAAAACGTTTGACCCAAGGCTCCTCCCCCCTCACGCTGCTGTGAATCATGAAGTTGGAGAAACCAATCCAGACTTGAATTTCCAGCTCATTGATAATGTGCTCAGACTGATGGTTAGTGGGACATTAGAGGCTTGCCAATATCCTCCAGTCAAAGGTCAAGAGTCCAAGATCTTGCATTGAAACTAGCTTCTCAGGCCTCACCGTTGAGAATAATGGTGGGATCTGCCTCTGACCCATTCAATGTAATAAATACGGTGAACCTTACATCAACAAGCATGCCTTGGATTACTGTGGCTGTGCCAGGCTTATTTTCTCTGGACGCAAAAGCAGCGAGAGCTGAGAAAACTCAGCAAGTCAAGCAGCATCTATGGAGAAAGTGAGTCAACGTTTCAGGTTCACAATCCTTCGTCAGAACTGGAGCATGTTGGGAGGGAGAGGTTTCTAAGGACAAGTTGAGAGGGGGAGGCAGGACAAGGAGGATCAAAGATGACAAAAAAGACAAAGAAGAGAATGTGTTAGTTGATGGGTTAAAGCGGTGATAGTGGCGTAAAACAAAAGGGAGGGTGGGTTGAAACAAAACTGGGGAGAAGATTGTTAATCGTGCAGAACAGGCAACACACCAGAGACACAGAGTGTCTGGGGTGACGATTGTAATGATAACAGAAGATAAATCTTCTGGTAACGAAAAGAGGGGGAGGGGGGAAGGTGAGCTATTATGGTCTGAAGTGGCTGAAATCGATATTGAGGCCAGAGAGCTGTAAGGTCCCTAGCAGACAGTTAAGATGCTTTCAAGCTTTCGCTGTGGATCATTGGAACAGCGTAGGAGACCATGGATGGAGAGGTCAAACTGTGAATGGGAGTGCGAGTTAAAATGGCAGGAGACCGGAAGATCAGGTTTCACCTTGCATACAGAACGAAGGTGTTCTGCAAATCAGTCACCCAATCTGCGCTTAGTCTCCCCAATATAGAGGACACCACACCATGAGCAGCAGATACAGTATACTACATTGGTGGTAGTACATGTAAACCACTGTCTTACATGGAAGCTGTGTTTGGGGCCTTGGATAGTGGTCTGGGAGGAGGTAAAAGGGCAGATATTGCATCTCCTGCACTGGCATGGGAAGGTGCCAGGGGAAGGAGAGCAACTGGTAGTGCTGATGGCAGAATGAATTAAGGAATCCCGGAGGGAACGATCCACTATCACCCCTTTAACCCATCAACTACAACAACAAAATTACATTTATAGAACGCCTTTCATGTCAGGAGGACGTCCAAAGTGCTAACACATTCTCTCCTTTGTCTTCTTTTTGTCTTCCTTGTCCTGCCTCCCCCGCTCAACTTGTCCTTAAAACCTCTCCCTCCCAACATGTCCCAGTTCTGATGAAGAGTCGTGGACCTGAAACGTTGACTCACATTCCTTTCTCCATAGATGCTGCCTGACCTGCTGAGTTTTCCCAGATCTCTCTGTTTTTGTTTCAGATTTCCAGCATCTGCAGTATTTTGTGTGTTATTTTCTCCGGAACTCTGCAGTCCAGAAAGTGGATTAAAGTGTTTAATAAATTGATATGCTTTTAGAATCTCTGTAAACCATCTGTAATTAAAAGATATTTCACACACATGGAGATGTCTTGATGTTGCTGTGTAAATATTCGGAGACATCAAAACATTCACGCAGCCATAAACCACCACTACGAATGTCAGGGATTAGATCCGCTACCGAAGAATAGTAATGGAGGTCAGAGATGCGTCTGAAAATCAATGATTTTGCTCCTGAAGCTACAAAAATGTCTGTGATGGCAATTCACATACGGAAGAACGTATCAACATCTTCCAATATTTACATGATAATGTCAGTCAAGAGCTCTATGCAAACGAGGGAGGGGAAGACGTCCGTGCTCCACAGATGTCAAATGTTTATTGTCAAACCAGATTCCTGGTATGGAGAGGCAACCAGATCCTGGAGTTCAATTTGGCCAAGGACGAGGATAGTCCTCGCTGGACAAGCAGTGGGAAAACTTGCCAGATAGTGCTTTCAATGGCAAGCTCTGCAGTTTTAGCTGGTGATATTCCAGCAGTTCCCCCAACGTACATTTCTTGGCTTTTGCCAACCTGCGCCTAATACTCTCCTGAATTAGGTAAGCAGGATGCTTCTCACAAGGAATTTCCATGTGTAGGTGGCATATATATGTGGAACTATTGGTTTGGATAGTCTACCATGGAGATGGATTGCCGCACCCAGCTGACCAAAAAAAAATTAAGTGAAAGGTCACGTTTTCAAAGAGGTAGTGATTCGTGTTCAGGTGACACTCGAGTTTTCAGTATTGTATTAGTAGATTGTAGGAGGAAAGGAAGGCTGAGGGAGGTGGGAAGTTCCACAGTCTGGATGTCCTGAGAATTCACTTTACAGTATATTCTGTGAAGCGCTTTGAGAGGTCTCGAAGACATGATAAGGCACTATATCAAATGCAAGAATTATTATTATTAAGCACACACACACATACTGCGCCCGCCCACCCACCCCACACACACAATATACAACGGCACACACAATATATTGCAGGTACAGACACAGTATACAACACACAATATATTTCACACACATAAAACACAATAGAGATAAAAGGACAAAATCTCTGGTCTAAAGGACACTATCCTCACCCTACACAAATAATTTAATTCACAGCTCTTTAAAGAGACAGTCACTAGTAGCCTGAAGAGGAGGTACAGCATAACCAGCCATACACCCTCTCATCAGTCACACCCACACACATTGCTGCACAGCATCAACATGTTTCAATATAATCTGCGTCAAATTTTGTCTGCAAACATAAAAGGATTGCAAAACAATATTCAGAAAGACAGTGCTCTTTTAAAACAAAATGGGGCAAAAAGACCAAAAACAATCAATTCAAATTCTTTCAAATGGTAAAAAAAAATGAAAATTCTAACACTCTGACTTTGTATTGTTTGCGTGTTTAATATGGAAACCGAAGAGCTCGCTTGCTCTAGAGTTGAAGTTCTGTGAGAAAATATTACAAAACGGCCTAAACTGCACCTTAAACACTCCTTGACTTCACAAGATCAGATGGGTGTCTCATGTTGTCTCAGTTTACAAGCTCATTCTGGGCAGGTTCTGCAGCACATGTATGTGTGTGTTGGCATTTTAAACCTTTTGAAAAGACAAAAAAAAAAGGTGTGTGCCAAAAGGTTACACAACGATTGAAAAGGAAAAAAGGGTGCGGAGGATTTAGATGCTCAACTCTTATCACAGAGAAAACATGAGGGGAAAAAACAAATCATTTTGAAGAAAAGACTTGGTTGGTGACGTCAGCATATGAAATAGTCAGTGAGCCACCACAAAGCCTTGGAAAGTGCAGGTATTGCACAACTCTGCGCAAAGTTGCAGGACCCATATCTGACCCACGAAAGGGGAGGGGGAAGAAACAGGAAAGAAGGGAGGAGATCAGTCAAAGCACCATCACCACAGGGCAGTAGTGATTTAATGAGCTGACTTCGCCATCACCCACTCACGACCAATAAAGGCTGCCTACTTCTGAAGCTAGAACCCCCCACCCCTCGCTCACTGAAACTATACACACATACATACACACCCTCTCATCAATCACACACACACGCACGCACACACATTGTTGCACAGCATCAACATGTTTCAATATAAGCTGGGTCAACGTTTGTCTGCAAACATAAAAGGATTGCAAAACAACATTCAGAAAGACGGTACTCCTTTAAAACAAAATGGGGCAAAAAAAAAAGACCCAAAACCCATTGTTGGCAGGTGAAAATCTTCTTGGAGGGGGGCACAGGGGGTAGGGGTTACTGAAGGCAGGGGCCACTGAGTAAAACTCAGTTGAAGGCTCGGTCCCCTTTAAGACAGGTGAGCTGTTGGATTGACTGGCACGTTTACTGGTTGGTCAGAGGACTGGCCTCAGGGCTTCCCCCTCCCATCTTCCATTAAGGAGGTGAGCTGGAGATAGATTTGGGAAGGGATGTGGGGGCTAAACCCCTTCTAGCCCTGACCACCCATTACCTATGCTATCCCTACATATACCTATAAATTTATGGCACTCAGGGGGGCGAAAAAAAAACGGCATCACCGAATGACTTCTCCTCGTAATGGTTCGAGAAGAGAAATGCAGCACGAGAGAGACACACACCAACAATGGCTAACACTGGCACAACAACATCCAATGATCGGTAATTGAGTTAATGTTGACCTACGCCCATACCGAGTCCTCTTTGCTGGGTCTCTCTCTCGGCACGTTTGCAGACAAACCCCCACGAAGCCTGCCAAGAGTCCTGGAGACCAGCTGCAGAGCAGGATTTATAAAAGACCTACATCATTAACAAACAATCGAGCATCAGCTTGTTGATTCAAACTAAATTACACGAGCAAGGAGAATCTGCTATCTGCTTGACCGACCGGGAAGAATGTTTTTCAGCTGCAACCCACATGATCCATGACACAGATCACTTGCACAGCCAAAAGTTTACAAGCAGCCGTAGGCCACGTGACCAATTTAGTCCATTGCTTTCGGAGCCGGAGATTTTTTTTTACCATAGGCGGTCAAGCTTCTACCCACGCTGTCTAAAACTCCATCTTGGGAGTTTTTGTGCATCATCTCCTCTCTCCCTTCCTAATTTTAAAGATCACTTTCAGGCCCATTTTGGAGTCCTGTAGCGTATTGGTTAGAGCACTCACCTTGCAAGCGAGAGGACCCAGGTCAATTCCCGAGCGAAGGTGAAACCTTAGGCAAGTTTCTTTACTACACACGATTCTGTTTACCTAACAGTGAGCAGAAAAACCTGATTGTAAGTCGATTGGTGGATCACTTTCTGGGGGTAATAATCGGTCAAAAAAATATATATATATATATGATCATTCAATCCACAACTGTTTCTGGGATACTACTGTGTCCAATTGGCTGCCACATTTCGCCCAGAAATATACAGTCAATTCGCATCACAGTATTTTCTGTGAAGCGTTTTGAGATGTCTCAATGACTTGATAAAGCACTATATCAAATGTAAGTATAGTTAGTATTATCACCTTTTCAACCATGCTTTTAGTTGCCTTTCCATCCCCACCTCTGATTTGGGCTAACAGTCAGCTGTGTAAAGCACTTTTGTGACATCCTCTCAACTTGAAAAGCGTTATCTAAACATAAATTGCATTGTTTCTCCGCCATCATTCACTGACTCACAATGATCCACCACAAATCTTCCTTTTGGCTTTCATGCTTTAAAACAACTGCAGGTTTCTTGGGAATATCAAAGATTTTGTTGTGAAAGCATTTCCCTGCAGGTAACTTTCGTACGTTTTTCCCCCAGATGAAGGAATTTGTGTGTGTGAGCCTGACTCAGTGGTAGCACTCTCATCTTCGTGTCTGAAGATTGTGGGTTCAACCCCAAGTCGGGACTTGGAATCACATATTCTCTCGCCCGACACTGCAATGCAGCGCTGGGGGAATGTTGCATTGTCAGAGATGCAGTCCTTCTGATTATACATTAAACAGAGGTCCCACCTGCCTGTTTAGGTGGACGTTAAAGATCCCATTTGCCCTATTCGAAAACAGAAGGGAGTTTCTCCTGGTTGCCTGGCCAACAATCCCACAAATAAAATTGGTCACTCACTCCATCACTGCTGTGTGTAAACTGGCTGCCACATTTCGCCCACAAAATACACATTCAATCCAATTTACAGTATATCCTGTGAAGCGCTTTGAGAAGTCTCAAATCTTATCAGGTCAAAACATTACACTGTGCTTAGCAGTAATCAAGAATAGTGATTGTTTTGTATGTAAGAGAGACAGCCATTTGCCCCTTCTTCCAACACACAGAATCAATCAAAAAGAACACATGCACACACACAGAGTTATGTTTAGATAAGATTCAGTTGGACTACAATACACAGCCACTGCACTACAATTACAATAAAAAGTTCGAGACCTGCGGAAAAACCACTTTCCAAATTAAGATCCGAACTTAAAATGTTCCTAAATTCACAAGGTTTGATTTTTATGAGAAGAGCCTTAAGGTTAAACAATGAGAAATTTCAGGCCTTCATTGTATTTTTTTTAAAAATGGTATAACTTTGAGACATCAATGAATGAAACAGTAGAATTTATTTAGGGAGATTAATGATGGTTTTTTCCCTCCTTTTGTTTATGTGAGCACAGACATTTGCGGGTTCCTCTGTCCATTCACTCGTGGTTCTGAAAGACCCCTTTTCTTTGTTATCACTGCAGCACCACCTCTGCACAGGTACCACAGCTAATCTCACAACAACACATTTATAGAGCGCCTTTCACGCCGGGAGGATGTCCGAAAGCGTCGGCTCACATATAACAAGCAAATGCATTATTGTTTTATCCAGTACTCAGTCTATGCAAATGCTCTAATAATAGTATTTCAAATAATTCCTGCGCTTGATAAACTGCCTCATCACTTAGCTGAGATGTCTTAAAGTGTGTCACAGGATTTGTGCTGCTCCAAGATGCTACCCCACGTGAAGGCACTATATTAAATGCAAGTTGTTGTTGCTGTCAGATATAGCAATTGTGTATTTGGCAAGAAAAGTTCATTCGCTTATTGCTTTAGAAGAAATATGAGAGAGAACAATGTGCAGAGATCTGCATCTAGAACGAGGTTTACTGCAGCCACCAAGATATAGGTGGATAGCATCACCATTCCCAGCTTCCACAAATAACAACAACATTATATTTGCGTAGTACCTTTCATGTCGGGAGGACATCCCAAGGCACTGATAAGGTCCCAAGGTGGATAAGAGATCCACCCTCAAAAATCTTGTCCATCAGATTTGGCAGCAAAACAACTATGCATGTAAATGAAGAGCTGGAGCATAGCGTGTGCCTATCCAGCTTTATTCTGAGTAAATCAATATCTTGACCTTCAATAAAGTTTAATGGCTACTCTCATGTGAAAAAAAATTCCTGGCGTCTGCCCTAAAATTATACTTCACAACCACAAACTGTGGTCCTTCTTGTTTAGAATCTTATACACCCTTTATAGTTCTCTCTGAGACCCTCATTTTCAAGCTTAAGAGCACTGGATTATCCAGTCATTCCTCATAGCTCATCTCTCTAACACTGGGGATCATTTGGAAATGTAAAATATGCTTGAAATCTTCAATCACCGTGAAATGATCAAGTGAAGTGATGCAAGAATACAGCAATACCATCCGCTAAAGTGTTTCCATCATCTCTCCCCGAGAATGCAATTCACTCGCTTTCACAGCTTCTCAACTCCAAGTTACAATCCTTCAGACTATACTGCTATTTTCAGTCATCAACTGAACTGTAATATCCAGTAAAAAATATTCTCTGCACAGTACCTGTCACTGAGAAGGCACAGATTGCAAATACAAGAAAATAAAATGCATTTTGCTTTGGACAGAAGAAAGAATTTCAATATTCATATCCTGTTAAAATGTCTCAAAGCACTTTCTAGAATTTTTTGTTGCGTTTAGTGCGGGGGAGGGGGGAGAAAAAGTACAGCATACAGTACTCATATTTGAGAATGGATGCTTTATAAACAGTACCGAATACTCATCATTACCTCAATGTAACAACAACGTGAATGCAACCACGTAGTAAACCCCCCAGATTTTTGCCCCCACCCTCTGGAACTCCATCCCGAAACCTCTCCGCCTTTCCCCCTCCCTTACCTCCTTCAAGACCTTCCTTTTCGACCATGCCTTCGGTCATCTTTCCTCTTCCACTCCCCTTGCCCTCCACTCCTCTTTGATCCCAACCCACAGCTCGGGTGCACACCCATCAAACTATCATCACTACACTTTATGATGACACTTTTGAGTCATTTTTCTGATGTGAAAAGGCACAACATCAAATGTATTATTGTTATTAATAACACTAAAAAATCCCTCCCACAAACACGCTATCAAACCACCATGCTTTGAACAATGGTAAGTGGGGTTAACAGGAGCTGTAATTCAATCATTGGATTTGGATTACAGTTACAAAATGTTAAAGCTTCATCCTCATTGTTTCAAATGTCATCTGAAGCCCTCAGTACACTGAAGACCCTGTAATTATTCTCAAATGTCTCTTCTCTGTATAAATACAAAGAACATCCGAAAGTTAGCCCTCATCAGATGGTGAGCTACATTTTACGAGCTTAAGTTAATTGGCTTTTAGGTATCCAAAGAAAAAAGAAATCCCATCCCCGACACCACATAATAATCACGCAAAACTTTGGTGTGTGTAAAATATAACTCCAGCAAGATAGTATTTGCTACCAGTTGGTTTTCTATTGATTGAAAGCTGCTGCCTGTTCAATTAACCCTGCAGTTTAGGAAATAATCCAAGAAAAAACATCTTCCTGGGGAATAACCATGTACAAACTCAACAGAAACATTTTAAAAGGGAGAAATCAAAGCTTCTAATGGTGGCAGTGTCACTGATCCTCGTGAAACCCAATAACATCAAACCCCTCCTCTTTGGAGGTCAATTTATTCTGAAACAAGCCATTAACACTTTACCACACTTTGGACACTGGCATAATTTCAAAACTTAATGAGACACTAAACTGTTTCGGTGGAATAGAGAAGGGAGTTTCTTCTGTTGTCCTGGCCAACAATCCCCCAAATAAAATTGGTCACTGGTTTCATGACTAGTTGTGGGACATTGCTGCGTGCAATTGTGCTCCCATGTTTGCTTACAAATACAGTTACTTCATTTCACAGAAATTTCTGTGAGGCGCTTTGAGGCATTCTTCTGACGTGATAAGACACTATACCAAACGCAAGGTACAAACTCAACAGAAGTTTGGTGTTTATTATTATTGATATTATTTCATCACCTATACCTTGGTCTTTCCAGGTGAGATGTGTTCAGCTTGCATTGTTTTTCCAAAGGTCACCTTGCCCAGTGACGTATAATTTTTGAAGCAAACTAAAAATAAATAAAAGAACACTACAATGATGAAGATACAAACTATTTCAGGGAAATTTACTCTATGAAGTAAGCATCTACTCAGAAGTGCATTCCCTGATGACAGTTTGTTGCATGCATCTCTCCTGAAGGCAATGACTCACACTAGAGTATGGTTCTACAGGCACCATGTTGGCCAAGTGTCCATGCGACATGTCAAACCAAGACATGTGCGTGTTGGTAAACTCTGTGACCTGGGAACAGAAGGAGCTTATTCATCAAGTCTCTTCTGCCATATTATTGGATAATTAATCCCATGACTGTGTCTCTTCGCCAGATCCTTTTCATAACAACAACAACTTGGATTTATATAGTGCCCTCCACGCCGGACGGCGACTCAGAGCTCTTTACAGTAACGGATCCCGGGGCCGAGCCAGGGGAAAGGGGGAGGAAGGTGACCAAAGGTGCGGTCGAAAAGAAAGGTCTTCAGCAGAGACCCGTAAATAGGAAGGGAGGGAGCAAAGCAAAGGGAGTGAGGAAGGGAGTTCCAGAGCCTCGGGGCATAGTGGCTGAAGGCACGGCCGCCGAGAGCGGAGTGGAGGACTCGGGGGACGAGGAGGAGGCCAGACCTGGAGGAACGAGGGCAATGGGCACTGTTTTGAGGAGAGAGGTCAGAGAGGTAGGGGGGTGCAGAGAAGTGCAGGGACTTGAATACAAGGGTGAGGATTTTCCCAGGTCACTAGGAGAAATTCTCTTAACTTTTTTAATAACCATTTAATCTGAAGCCACTAGGCCCCGAGGCTCTGGAACTCCCTTCCTCACTCCCTTCATCTCGCTCCCTCCCTTCCCATTTTCAGGTCTCTGCTGAAGACCGTTCTTTTCGACCGCGCCTTTGGTCACCTTCCTCCCCCTCCCCCTGGCTCGGCCCCGGGATCCGTTACTGTAAAGCACTCTGAGTCACCGTCCGGCATGGAGAGTGCTAAATAAATCCAAGTTGTTGTTGTTGAAAATCCCCCAAATAAAGTCAGTCATTCACTTCCTGACTGTTTGTGGAATATTACTATGCACAAAATGACTGTACATTACAGGACTTTTTTTAAAACTCTTTGGAACATTTTGATATGGAAGGTGCTACACCAAATGTAAGGATGATTATCATTATCCTACTTGTGGCAACTTGGTGAAATGGCTGCCATTTTTGCACACAAGAAGCCTCTAAATGTAACAGTAATTACTCATGCAGCATTTTGAGGCGCTATGAAAATACATCAGCTCTGGCTCAGTTGTTGCACTCTCTCCTGAGTCAGGAGGCTTGGGTTCAACTATTATAAAGATGCTGCTTCTTTCTTCTAGCACCAGCGCATGGCCTGCTTGTGTGCTGTTTACAAGCAGTAAGCAGCACTATAAATGTTTGCACAGCTAGTCACCTATTCAGAACGTCTAATGTCTTCAGGGAGATTATATTGATCTCAAAACCCTGTCTCCCAGTCTGACATCAGGAAAACCTTACACTCGCCACATTTTCACATAACCTGCAGAAATAATACTAATATGAATAATAATAATACTACTAATAATGATGATACTCCCTGCGTTTGAGATACCGCCTTTCATGTGTGACTGAGTGGTACACATTCCAAAGGAGTTCCTCTAACTTGCTCGGTGCACTGCACAGCGTCGAGAATAAAGGCAGAGCAGGACACCACACAGTGTCATTGTGTTGCTCTCCAGCACTGGCTATTTTGCTCAAGCAATGAGAGTAAACTCAGCGGTGTGCGTGATGCAACGAAGGACTGGTGGGCAACAGAAACGAGAGCAGTCACTTTCACTTTACTTTCTCAGATCTAGGATCACCACTCAATAGACAGCTGAGCGGCGCTATAAAGTGGCTGCAGAAATTACAAGGACACATAATGATCAAAGACGCATTAAACACTTCTGAGCGTATGCCAAACATGTACAGTGACTCAAGCCGATTTTACACTGGCGTATAGCTGCACTACAAGTAATGCTCAAGTGGTGGTGTTGAGATTTAAGTACGGCTTGTAGTGCAGGCCAGCCTTTCTATTCAAAAACTACAGCCAAAGCACAAGCATTTGTTCTACACCCGCCACCTAAGGGAGCAGAAGCCAGGAACGATGAAGCAATTTTGCTCCTGGCCTATATGCCCAGGTTTTACAATTATTATTTACTATTATGGATGCTCTTAAGCACGGTGATGGGCCTCTGCACGTGTCAGACACCCAGCTGACTGAAAAAAAAGTTCTTTACACCTTGAGGAAATGCTACAAAAGGTTCAGACTTGCTCAGAACACTTCCTACAAATACATTCACTAAACTTCACCGCATTCGTGTTCTGAGACATTTTGACGTTATTAGCACTGCATCAGATACAAGATTTATTATAAGAATAACAGACAATGTGACTGTGGCATACACGTGATGTCACCATTTCCAGCCAATGGCTGTTTAGTCATTGGGAGATTTAAAAGAGTTGAGCTGAGGACACCACAAAGTAGAGCCCTACTTTTCCCATTACAGATCGGCCGTGATTTATTCAAATAACACAATCACAAGCAGACATTGTGTAAGGTCATCATAAATCACAAAAAAAACACTACCCTTTCTTTCCCCATTCCCTAAGGTGCGTTTCAAGATACCAAACTCAGCGCAAAGAGATTTTGAGTACCCAGTTAATTTGAACCACGCACTGGTTTCCCCTCGCTGCAGGGCTCATCAATAGCAGCACAATATCTGCTCTAAATGGCTGAAATGTTTGTTCCGTCTGCAGCTGCTGAAGAAACTGTGAGAATTGGTCACTGCATCTATCCGGGGTCCAAAACTGCCAACTGTCTTTGTAAACCAGTCTGAGTCACTATTTTCATTTTGAACTTGGTGCATGGACGCATGCATTACTTAATACAGTGAAGCACCGTTATAATGCAGTTGTTGGGATACACAATACAGAGAGAGAGAGAGACACAGAAAGTGAGAGAGGATATCGTTTGTGACTGACTAGCTCCGTCTTGGTCATGGGGGCAGGGCTGAAACTGGCCTGGAGGGGCTCGTGGATGGAGAGATGTGAGCGAAGTTGGTTGGCAACAATATGTTCCAGAACTTTAAAAAATGATGGACAAGTTTGAGATGAGCCAGTAGTCTGCAAAGTCAGAAGCAATGAAGGGTGGATTTTTTGAGGAGGGGATTGATGATAGCAGTTTTGAGGGCATGTGGGAATGGAGCCTGAGTAGAGGATCTGGTTGGCTGCGTCAGCCAGCAGAGCAGAGGAGGGGGAGTTGGGTGACCAACAGCTGGGTGGGGAGGGAGTTGAGCAGCAAGTGGTGGGCTTCGTGTAGATGATGATGGTTGAAAGGGAGAAATGGGCTCCAAGGAGTGTAGGGTGGTGGAAAGAATCAGTGATGTAGGGAGAGTTTGGGATCAGCTCTTTCACAACACCCTTCAACCTGGTTCCTTAATGAAGGAGCATCATGGGGACAGTAATACTCTGATGTTCAGCTAAATCTGATCAAATACTACCATCAAATCATGCTACCATGTTGAGATATGATGGGCTTATTTTACTGAAGCAAAGGGATACTGTATATAACCAATCAACATTAACATTCATTTTGTAGCCTTTGATAAACAAATTAAACTCAGATCTGAAAATTCTCAGTTGAAAGAATAATGCTACCTACTGAGCCACTCCTTAATGACACTGCATAGCTGTCCAAATATTTGCTTCTACACTATCCTGACCTTTAGCCTCATACGGTAGTTAAAGTAAAGAAAGCATCCATGGGTAAACTGAATGTTAGCCCTGTATAAAATGTAACCTTATCTTTCAGAATGCCCAAACGAGATTTAATGCCAACATCTCATCCGAAGGATGGCACCTCAGACAATGTAGCCCATCCATAGTACTGCATTGGAGTGTCGCAATAGATTATGTAGGTTGAAACCACAATCTTCTGAGTAGGAGGTGAGCCTGCTTCCAACTAAGACAGGATGAATTGGATTAATATCTGAAAAAGACAAATATAAATTGTATGGGGAAAAAGGCAGACGACTGTGCTGTCTGTCTTTGAAAGAGTGATCCATTTAGTCGCAGACAGGATTGGCCGTACGGACTCCAGCGCCGTAAATTTCTATGGTTTTAACTGGCCACAACACAACCTTTGCTAAAATGAGAAAAATCAGCCAGCTCCCAATCTGATCAATATCCAATGACCTACTGGTGGAACGTATATCCAGAAGAACTTGGCCAGGTGAGAACTGGATCAGGCTCTGCTCTTGATAATTCACAATGAAGCCTCACACATGAAGAGCTACCACCTTTTTTTTGGTCATCTGGGTGTTCAGACCAGAAAATCGCACCCAACCCCCCACCCCTTCCCATGCTAAGTTTACTTGTCTCAGCCATATTTGGCTTCAATTCCGTGCTCCAGAAGCATTTAAAACCACCAGCAACAACTTGCATTTATACCGCGCCCTTCACACGTAAGATAAATTTCTCAGAGCAGGGACAAGGGGATTTGGAGGTAACCGTAGGTGCAGTCGAAGAGTTACATTTAAAGGTGGAATTTAAAGATAGACAAAGAGGGGGCAAGGCAGAGAGTTCCAGAGGTTAAGGGTATAATTTGCACTCCATTTGCAACCTCTGCTTCCTCCTGTTGGTTTGTTACAAGCACAAAAGTCCAGTCAGCATCAATATTACAAAGGCATTCTTGAGAAACATTCTTTATGAAACACCAATTGGGTTAAATTAGGTCTTAACCTTATTGAAAAGATCATTCGATTTTTGTTTTGATTAAAACAAATTCAAAGCCTTTCTCTCATCCTTATTAAATCACATTCTTTAACAGTTTTGTCTGTGGCACCAGCAGAGCCATAGAAACATTTTAGTAGATTAATCTTAAAAATAATTAAATAGGCCAAACCACCCAAGTCTTTGCCACAAGTGAAGATAATCTAAAAAAGATAATCTACCAGGGTCTGTGAAAATCAGAATTTATCCCATGACAGAAGAAAAACCTAATGAACAAAGGAAGATCAGTTGACACATTGAGGCTCTTGGCTCCACAGACCAGGTGCAGTTTGTTCTAACTCTACCCAACCCACACAATTTTTTCTGAAAGATTAGCTGCAATCAAATATGTGAAGAGGCTCCCTGCTCCCAGGGCATTAATACAGACCTGCACTTAAAATTCCATCCAGTGGCATACCACAGGTAATACTGTAATACCTAGAACATCAAAGTATTTCAAATACTGCACAAAAATTAGCGTGATGTGTAGTCAGTTTCTGTAGGCAAATGCAACATCTATTTTTCTGAGCCAAGGCCTCAAACAGATATGAAGAGAATGACCAATTTATCTGGATGACAAGACAAAGAAGAGGATAATTGTGAATATCTTATCATTCTTGTAAATTAGTCAAAGAAGAGGAAAATTGACAACGACCATTTTATCTGGCCAGGATACGGGGAGAATTTTTAAAAATTGTATAATGGGATCTTTTGAAATCCCCCCGAAGAACCAGCAAACAAGACGGCATTGGTTTAATTTCTCATTCAAAGGGCAGGGCCCAGATTTCCACAGAGGATTTAATGAGAAGTTAAAAATCATGGTCCAGGCTGCCTGTTCAGGTGGACATCAAGCTCTCCAGGACACTACCCCGGATGAATGACGCTATATAAATGTAAGTTGTTGTTGTTGTGAAAGATTCCATGGCACTATTCGAAAAGAGAAGGGAGTTTCTCCTAGTGTTCAGGTCATAAAACTGGTCATTCAACTTCATGGCTGTTTGTGGAATATTGCTGTGTGCAAATTACCTGCTGCATTTACCCACAAGTACAGTTTACAATAAATTCTGTGAAGTCCTTTGAAACATTAACAACATGATAATCTTCTTCAGAATTTAAGAGCCCAAGACCCAGATGTCCTACTTATTTTTCTCTGAACTCCCACCATTGCATTAGATATCCCCTTTCTGTCCAAACTTTCACACAATTTTCTAAGTGGGAATTACACAATTTGATTAATCATTCTCAGATATTCCACTCGGTGGCAAGTGTAGCAACTTTGACAGTAGTGTGTGCTTACAATGGGAAAAACCTACTATAAACACAAATCTTTAAAATTTGCTACACTTCTGAAACTATTAACTTTTATTGAGTATCTATCTATCTGCTGGTAACTGCACTCCTGCTGTCACTGGGAAACCTGCAGTGAAAAGTACTGAATTGTATTGAGATACTGAAGGTTTTTAAAGCCTTCGGCCGCCTCTATCCGCAGCTTTGTTTCACAGCTTGAGCAATAAGTTTTTACCTTGTGCAAGCGTGGAACCTTTGGGATAATGTTTTCTGTTAGTCACAACCTAAATAGCAGCAGCAGCCAGGGTAGACGAGTTTTTTTACCCACTGAGTGCCAAAAAAAACCAAAATCTGTAACGTGCTCAGGCGCCAGCTGATTTTTTTTTCCCCCCCCGAAAAGAGGCGGAAAAGTTCCAATCTATTTTGGATTTCATGTACCATATCTTATTGATCTAAGCTGGGGGGGGGGGGGTGGGGTGGGGTGGGTGGGTCCAACTGACGGCTCGGGGGCCGCATCCGGCCCGGGGGAATGATTTCATCCCGTCCGCAAACCATTCCCAAATTTATCGTCCACCGAGCAAGTACAGGTGGTACTCAGGCCCCGAGTCAATCAGGAGACAGTCGCCGGGCATTCAGGCTCTGCCCGGTAACAGGATTGGCGAAACAGGATAAAATATTGCTTATGGGGCCCACGGAAGTTTCTCAATCTGGCATCCGGCCAAAGGCAGCCAAAAGGTTGGACCACCCTGACATAAGCGACATGGTGACACTTAGAGTACAACTGAGCCGCACGGTCATTTACAACTTTTTTTTAAAAAAAATGCACAATCACAGCTCTACCTTCCATCTGCACACAGCAGCTCTGCTTCCCTAAAGAAATGGCTCCGCTGCTGGAAACTGACACATCCTGGTTTACTGAATCCTGGAGTAGAACAGGAAAGTGTCCAGAGGCAAAGTTGCCCGATATTCGGATGCAGCTCCTGGTCTCCACTGCCGCTATTTAGGCAACAATCTACTGAATGTGAAAGGTTCTTAAAAGTTCGACCAGATAGTGAAGGGAAGAGTCAAGGAAATACAAATCTCAAGTCAGGTCTAGGGAAGCTACTTAAGGCTGTGGATGTCAACGGATGTAATTGGAGAATATGTGTTCCCGATAAAGGACACAACCCATCATGGTTCAGTAAAGGATGGATTATGTCTAACTAATTTCATTGAATTCTTTGTAGAGGTAACCAAGAATGTGGATGAGGGAAGATGCAGCAGATGTTTTATTTGGAATTTCCGAATGTGTTTTATTGGCTGCCACATAAGATACTTGCAATCAAAATTAAGGCACTTGGACGAGATAAAATGGCATCAAACAAAGGAATGGTTGAAGGACAGGATGGTATAGAGTGGAAATTGAGGGATATTTTTCCGATTGGTGGAGAGTAGTTAGTGGCATGGGACCTTTGTATGAATGAATAATCAGGAGTTGGGGGAATGATAGATAAATTTGGAGATAATACTAAATTAGAAGACTTTAACAGTGTAGGATTGCAGGAAGCTAGAGTACACATTGATGGGTCAGTGAGGTGGGCAGATTTGTAGAGAATGGAGTTCGATATAGATAAATGCAAAGTGGCACATTTTGGGAGAAAGGACGGGAAGCAGAATTATACCCTGGGTGGTAATATTCTTAATGGAATGAAAGAACATTGGGATCTGGGGGTAAAAATACACAGTTCATTAAAATTGGGATTGCAGATAAAGAAAGCCTTTCACCTTGGAAAGATGTGATAAAGAAATGAAAAGATAAAACTATGAGGAGAGGCTAAAGGTTAGGACTCTTTCTGTTGAGGCAGAGAAGGTTGAGGAAGTGATGTGATCTAAGTGTTTAAGTTAATGAAAAAGTTTGAGAGAATTCATCATGGAAATACTCTTTCCACAGGTAAGGGATCAAGGACAGGAGGGCAGGAATTCAAGATTGCGATTTGGGGAGTAAAAGGAAGAAGTTCTTGGGAACTTCTCCTCTGAGAGGATTGTCAAGACATGGAATGATTTGCCAGGGTGGATGTTTGAGCAGAGTTCTTTGGAGCAATTAAAAGATAATCAAACTAAACCAATAAAGAGCATAGGGAAAGAACAGGGAACTGAGATTCAGGTGGGTGGCACTTTGAGAAGCAAACACCAATACGCAAAATGGGCCCAACAGCCCCCAACCATGTTGTACAATTCTATGGCTCGATGTGTGGAACAAATGAATGCTACACAGGATCTGCACCACCAGTATTCACTCAATAACTGTTAGAAGGCCTGTGGAAAAGCAATAGTTTTGAGAGAAACTTTTCCAGGTCAGCGTTGAATCAATTCTAATAGTTGATCAGCCTTGTTGATAAAAGCTTCACACTGGCTGGATGCAGTCACACTGAGCTCCCATTGAACTTGAACCTATTCATTGTGAACCCACATCTAATGGTTTCTGTTCCAAGGAACATGACCTGTTAATTCAGAAGCGAGTTATCAGATCTTACCCACAGTGGGAACAAATTTCAGTATTTCACTGTTTCGTGGAATTTTCTGTTGGTTTAACACTTGCTTTGGTTGTAAGAACAAGTTGAAGAACTGTAGCACTGTTGTTTCTCAACTGGTTACAACAGCAACAGAAGTACAGGATCCACAAGTTTTTGGCAAAGGATCATTTCACACATGTCACTTATGTCTCTGTTTATCTAGCAGTAAGTAGATTTTTTTTGCCCACAAAAACATACAGTCAATTTACAGTATATTCTGTGAAGCGCTTTGAAACATCTCGAAAACATGATAATCAAATGCATCAAATGCAAGGATTATTAAGTAGGAAGGTGGTTGTTAGTTGATCGGCAGGTCATTTTCCAGGGGTAATGGTTTGTGTGCCAGCCTTGCGCAGTTGTAGTATTCTTGTCTCCGAGTCAGAAGGTTGTGGATTCAAGCCACTCGCCAGGACTCGGATTCTCAGGTGGATGTTAAAAATCCCAAGGCACTGTTCGAAAAGAAGGGAGTTTCTCCTGATGCCAGGCCCAACAATTCCCCCCAATAAAACTGGTCACTCACTGCATGGCCGTTTGTGGGACACTGCGGTGCCTAAATATTATTGTTACAACTGTGCACTAGGTGGTGCCCGGGGCAGGCCTTTCCCTATTGGAACGACACAAAACAAGTCATCCCAGGATCAAGCTTTCTCATGTCTTCCAAAACATACAGAATATCAGTGAACCAACCACCAATCCAACTCAAAGGTCCCATTAAGATACAATTTGTTAAGTGTCAAAAATCGTAACCAAACAAACCCATACCCCTGTAGTAGCAGAGTGACTTTCAGACAGAGGGCCTCAATGCATACAATTTGTATCTAGCAATGGAAGTTCGCAAAGGCTGAACAATGTAGCTTGTGGTACAAATACTTTCTCCAGTTTCTGCACGAGCACTGACATTCCACAAGACATTTCCCAATGTTGACCTGGGTCAGTTGGGCTTTCACACATCCTGATGGAGATACCTAGAATCTACGATACAAACTGTGTTGCACCATAACATTTTTAACAACCAAAGCATATACTTAAGGTACAACATTCAATGTTTTTCTCCCTCCATCCTCTCCCCCATTAGAACAGAAATATGTTTTGCGCTGTTGTACTGGTAGCAATACAATACAAAATTACATATGTATAGCGCCTTTCAAGTCAGGAGGACGTCCCAAGGCGCTGGACTGTCAGCAGTACGCAGTAATCACACCAACGTCATAAATGATTAAACTATTACATTCAATTCTGATGTAACAGAAAGTGTCTATATCACTATAGACCAATATCACACTACTGGATACAAAGAGTCGAGTCCAAGGAAGTGACAGTGAGACATGTCAAGTTCTGTTTGGTTGTGTTCATCATACATGCAAGAATTTTTGGCAGTGGATTTGTGGTAAACACAGGAAGCAGCTGTCAGGAGGGAGGAGGGCTCTGGCTGGCCTACACTGACCGGTCGCTAAGCACCCTGGAGGAGCATTAACAGAGTCCATGTGTATTTGCCAAAGCTCCTCAGTGCTGAGTGATCCTGGTTCGCAGCATTGGACTCGGACTCATCGGCAGGGCTTGGAACGCCAGGCCAGTCACTCAAGGCAAGGATTATTCCCAGTCATCTCCTGTTAACCCTGCAAGTTAAAGCCTAACGGTTAGGATAATGCTAGCTGGATATGCAGAGGGAAGCTTTCCAGACAATGAACCCTCTGAGGAGAGGATGCACAAATCATTTCAGACATCAGAATTCCCACAAGTAGGTGACATATATGGAACTCTCAAGCTAATGTGGATACTCCTTAAGCACGGTGATGGGCTTCTGCCTGAGTCAGACAAGCGGCTGACCAAAAAAATATTTTTAAACTGATCTCAGGTTGTGGGCAACCCTCACGGAGTCAGTACTCAGTATCAATCTGTGGTTGCCTTGAAAAAGTGGTGTTTTAGCCTTCTCTCTAAACCACCTCAGTCCTTGTGATATGCAGGCAGTGGGAAGATTCACAGCAAGGCAACAAAAGGGACTCTAAGCATTCATTCATTGAACCGTGAAGACATGCTAGCAAGTTACATCTATTCTTGCCAGATGTGGAGTTCAATCAGGATACTGAGACACACAAAAAAGATTTAAATAATAAAAGAAACTGGTGGAGGGGTGATAGTAGAGGAATAACACTCAGCAGCCAAAAGGTTGGATCACCCTGCTCCATGTGAAACAATCTTTTTAAGAGTTTATATTCTACTAAAACAGTTCTGTTTTCAAACCTGTTTGGTTGTGCCATTCGTTGTACAGTACATGTTTTCTGCACATGAGGTACAGTACTATGCAATACTGTATATGGAAATAATGAATTACTATCACTTTAATATGCAAGGGTTAAACATGGTACAGAAACCCTGCCTTCAAATCACCAGCCAGTACAATACTTTTATTGCATGTTAGTCAAATGAAATCCAATTTATAGATAACCTTACACATGTCATAATCTGTGGAGTCCTGTACCTTAGTGGTTAGAGGTAATCACAAGCGAGAGACCTCGGTTAAATTCCTAGCAGGACGCAATGTTGGGCAAGTTTCCTTACTCCACATAGCTCCATTTACTTAGCAGTAAGTAGGAA
The DNA here is from genome assembly GCF_018977255.1 of Callorhinchus milii. Classification (NCBI taxonomy): domain Eukaryota; kingdom Metazoa; phylum Chordata; class Chondrichthyes; order Chimaeriformes; family Callorhinchidae; genus Callorhinchus; species Callorhinchus milii. The sequence continues at coordinate 25,623,702 of NW_024704743.1, read as the reverse complement.
CCCCGGTTGTTAGTCTGTTGAAGATCGCTTTTCCAAGGGTAATAATCCCTTTAAAAAAATATATTACTGTTTGGACACTTAATCCATGACTGTTTGTGGGACACTGCTGTGCGCAAATGGCTGCCACGTTTCACCCACAAAACATACAGTCAATTCACTTGACAGTGTATTCCGTGAAGCGTTTTGAAACGTCTAGCAGATGTGATAAGACGTTATATCAAATGCAAGGATCATCATTATTATGATACGACTTATGCAAGTTTGACATAACTCATACTTGCATAAGTTATATTAAATGTATAGTCCTAATTGATACGAATTGTGAGGTTTACTGTACACATATCCACTACTCCGTGGGAAAATAATATCATTCAGTCTTTTGTGTAATTTGAAAGGAATTAGTTTTAAAGTTACATCATCCAGCTCCATTCATCTTATGTGAAATAAGGATGAACAGGGCCAAACTTTAGAATAAACTCAATGCAAGAATCACATCCATAGACTTAACAAATGTTTAGCTTCCCCATTTGATTTAACTGGTAAACCATCACCTAGTTTGAAATTGTGTCATACAGATTTGGAAGATTAAGTTTGATCTCCAGTCTGTGCCATTAGTGGGAATGTGATGCAATTGATCGCTGTCTTGGGCTAGGGAAAGGAATTCTCAACCAGGCTTCCCGTTCCTGATCACAATCCAATAACCCTTGATGTAAAGTATCCACGTGTGAATATTGGATGAGGATAGTATCAGGCTCAGTTGTGATAAATCTTCATGTCTGAATCATCACCTGGATTCACACATGAAGAACGGCGACTTGGGAAAGGTGGACAAAGCTCCCGTTGTTCCCTTCCTCTTCCCTTCCTGCTGTTCCTTGCTGCTTCCCTTCCTCTTCAACCGTGCTTACAGCCACCTCCCTCCTCCCTGGCTCGGAGTCAGGCTCCCCCACTGTTAAGCGCTCTGAGACGCTACCCTGTGTGGAGGGCCCCTATATAAGTGCAAGTTGTTGTTGTCGTCCGGTACCTCCACCCAGCATAATTCAGTGCTTACAGGAATGGAGAAATCGAGGAGGAGGAAAGCAGAATAGCTAGCTTACAGATAATACTGCATTCCGGTATTGCAAATAATGAGTCACCCAAACCACTCAGAGGGAAGTTGAACAACTTCCTGATTCAACAGGAAGAAAATGAATATGGACAGCGGAGAAAACGTTTATCAAGTCAGAAAACTGAAACTGACTTTGCTCATTCCTTTGTTACTCAGCAATGTGTTCAAGCAGCACAGATACTGTAACTGTGACCACACAAGCACAAGGAATCACAGATCTGACCAACTAGAATACAATTTTTTTAAAAATCATCCAGACAAGTCTGCAGTGACAGCACAGTCTGTCTAGTGTTTCTTACTTGCGCAATTGAAAATTGCAGCACATTTGCTGAGATTTTGTCATGCAGTTATGAGTAATAGCTTAGTTACAATAACTACAGAAAGTTCTGCCAGCTACTTACCACTATATAAACAGGAGATGAGGAAAAAATGCTGTAACTCCTTTTTATCCTTTGGTGCTCGTTTAGTGAGTTATATCAGAACAAATTGCTTTGAGATGCCTCAAAGACTTGATAAGGTGCATATCAAATACAAGGGCTATTATCATTATAAATCACTTATCTTCCAGTACACGGTGCTAACATCAAATGTTCCCAGGTAGAAAGCAAAGCTTCTTCTGATCTGTCTCAAAAAATATTTTGTCAATTGCACCTCCTTAAAAGAGTCTGCTCACTCAATACCACTTCATGTATTCTTTTCCTTTCCAGAAAGAGTTCTTACTCTGTATAAAACTTTGAAGCAGGTCATGGTTTCAAAGGTTCAAGTCCAATATTGACTATTACCCCATCATACCAGTCCTCACTAGGCTCCACTGGCAGAATGAATCGATTTCAAGATCCTCTCAAATCCCTTCATATCCTAGCAGCTCCCTGCCTTTCTTACCTGCTTTCTCCCCATTCTAATACGCCTGCCTTCGCTCAGCTGGCTCTGGCCTCCTGCTTGTCCCCCATGCCTTCAGCCACTATGCCCAAGGCTCTGGAACTGCCTTCCTCACTCCCTTCGTCTTGCTCCCTCCTTTCCCATTTTCAGGTCTCTGTTGAACATCTTTCTTTTTGACCGTGCCTTTGGTCACCTTCCTCCCCCTCCCACTGGCTCGGTCCCGGGATCCGTTACTGTAAAGCGCTCTGAGGTGCCGTCCGGTATGGAGGGAGCTATATAAATCCAAGTTGTTGTTGTCATCCCCTAGCTCCACCATCGGCAGCTGTGCTTTCAGCCACTACACCCCAAAACTTTGGAACACTCTTCGCCCAATCTTTCTGCCTTGCCTCCTCCTTCCCCTCTTTTAGATCACAACTGAAAGACTTTCCTCTTCGACCTGCTCGGGTCCTGACCCAACTGTAGAGCGCCTTGGGACGTCCTCCCGACATGAAAGGCGCTCTATAAATGGAATCTTGTTGTTGTATTACACTGAAACATCTCAAAGCACCGCACAGAGTTTTCTGTGCTTTTATTGTGTATCTGTAGGCTGCCAATTTGAGCACAATAATGTTCCCCACACATCCTCGCCCAGCTTCATTGACTCTCTATTCCCCCAGTCGAATTCTATATACCACATGTCAAGTTACATTTTGAAATGTACTTGTATTTATTAAACCCAATTAGGATTGCTACGTCAACCTATTCAGCTCCGGTTTTGTGTGTAAACAAATCAGCAGAAGCAATAAATCTCAGAAAATTCTTTTTTTAAAAAACTATTCTCTATCCATTCCTTCTGCTCCACCACCCCATGTTCACCCCTCCATCCAACCCACCCACCAATGATTGGCAAGCTTTCACTTACTTTTCCCCCCACTCTCTTGAACTCTACCTAAATCCCTTTGTCCCACTCCTTCCCTGCTTTCAAAACCCTACCTCTTTAAGTGCACCTTCAACAACATTTCATTTATAGAGCGCCTTTCAAGTCGGGAGGACGTCCCAAGGCGCTGTACAGTTGGGTCGGGACCCGAGGAGGGAGGAAATGGTCAGGGTGAGGGGAGGGAAGGAGCGAGGAGGGGTTAGAGAGTCGAGAGGGGAGCTGAAGGCACGGTCAAAGAGAAAGGTCTTGAGACCGGCCTTGAAGGAGGAAAGGGAGGAGGCAAGGCAAAGGCACCGGCGGGATAGAGTTCCAGAGCCTGGGGGCTGAGAGTTTGAAGGCCCGGCAACCGATGGTAGGATAGTTAGGGCGGGGGATGTGGAGCAGACCGGAGCCAGAGGAACGGAGGGTACGGGCAGGTAAGTAGGGGGATAGTAGGTCGGAGAGGTAGAAGGGAGCGAGGCCGTGAATGGCCTTGTAGGTGAGGATGAGGATCTTGAATTCGAGTCACTTTCCTCCTATCTCTCATACTCTCACACTCTCAATCCACCTTTGTTAAGTGCTTGAAATACTACATGAACAGGCTGTTGCTTTTGGCTACCTGTAATATACAAGGGTTAACTGTGTATTTAACATGTTCATATTTTAAAAGGCAAGTGTGTCAATCTGACCCAGTTAGTAGATCTCTCACCTCTGCATCAGAAGCTTTCCTACAATGGAGCTTTGAATTCACTTAGTGTAGGCTAATACTTGAATGCAGTCCTGGGGGTGCGCTTGCAGCATTGCTGACATGCAGATGAGACTTTGAAACAAGGTCCCACCTGCCTGTCCAAGTGGATGTTAAAGATCTTATGGTACTTTTTGAAAAGAGGAAAGAGTTTCTCCCGATGTCCTGGCCAACAATCCTCCAGATTAAAACGGTCACTTATTTCATGGCTGCTTATGCACAAATTGACTGCCATGTTCACCTACAAAATACATAGCCACCACACTTTTCATGAACAGCACGATAACAAGTGTAAGGATTATTGGTCAATATTATTACAAGCTCTATGGTAAATGACGTTTTGGAGAATACAGCTTCCAGGCACCCACCTAACAAAAGATGTGATATACCAGGTTGTAACATGTTCACATGGGACTCTGAGAAAACAACACCTGAGCAAGGGAACAGTGGGACTCAATTCTGTTCTGTGTACTCCAGGGGAAATGTTCATTAAAGTGGGCCAAGTGTTCAGTCTGCTCTGTTTGGTAAATTTGGCAAATTTGTCCTGTGTACTTATAAAGATATGCAAAATTATAAATGACAGTGTTATAAAATCAAACACTTAAGGTTGCATTAAGTAATAATAAATCCTTGCATTTGGTATAGCATCTTTGATGTCAGTAAGACATCCCAAAGCACGTCAAAGGTTTTATTGTAAAGTGAAGAAACTTTGTTTTATCAGTGAAAATGACAGCAATTTGTCATAAATGGCTATGAAACAAATGAACAATTTTATTTGGGGGATTTTTGGCCAGGTCACTAGGAGAGTGAAATGCCTTCTGTTTTCGAATACTATAATGCCGTTGGATTATTAACGTCCACCTGAACAGGCAGAAGGGGCTTCTGTTTCACGTCTCATCCAAAGGACACATCAAAAGTATTACATACATGCATAAGCAGATGGACAAATTCATTAAAAAGTGTTGAATGGAGAAAAATATCCCAATTTTACAAACTCACACCAACTAAAACAGCAACTTTGCACTAATACAATAGACCCCCTACTATACCATGCTCCATTACAACATGGGTTTGCTTATAACGCAATTGTGATGTAGACTCCGACATTCACTTATACCCAAATTCCTACATGTGTGGGCTCCATTGGTGCTTCAAAACATTGGCTGACCCACAGGAAACAAAAAATGGACAACTGGGTCTTCGGGTCACCATCGTCATGTCCGGCCTCAACGCTAACGAAAAGACATGGGCAACCTACTGCCCCAGAAGCTGGCCAGTTTGGCTTCATCTGCACTACTAAATGGCCAAATTTCAGGTCAACAGATCTTCATCAATATCACTTGCAGTGAGTGACATTGGCAATGACTTGATGACCTGGAATTTGGCCATTCGCTCTGGATTCCCCACACATCAACTGGTGTTTTTCACCAACGTTGCAGGTTTCTGGACATATGCACAGTGAATGCGGAAGCACTGACCGGCAATTATTACCATCAATAGCACTCATTAGGAGTTAGTGGACCTATATGTTATAAAGGGACTCTACTATATATACACACACACACACACAACAAGATTACATTTGCATAGCGCCTTTCACGTCGGGAGGACATCCCAAGGCACTGGACAGAGTACAGCATTTCAGACGCCTTTCACACATGGACACGTCTCAATGTACATCACAGAAACTGGATCGGGAGCATGAGCTACGTGGGAAACCGGGAGGTGGACAAGGCACAATCAAATAGGTAGTTTTTCAAATGGATTTTGAAAGTGAAGATGAAGAATGCCAGGTGTAGGAATATAGGAGAGTTCTACAGAGTGGGAACATGCATCTGGGAGGCCTGCATTACCAAAGCAAAGGCAGTGGGCGTGGGAGTAGGACCACAGGAGTTCACAGAGATAGGGGTGGGGCAAGGACATGGAGGCATTTAAAAATTAGAACAAGGAATTTAAAAGTTGATCCACTGGGAGAACAGGGAAGCCAGTGGAGCGGAGCAATGGACTCAAATAGCTTGGTAGAGGAAAGGATACCGACTGCAGAGTTCTGCGTGATCTGTGGAGGGTTGAGCTGGGAAAGCTGCGAAGAGGGCTTTGGAAAAATTAAGTCTGGAGGCAATAAAAGCATGGAAACACAGTGGAGATTATCCCAGAAAATATCCATCACCGGACCTCAGACGCTCAGCACTACAACCAATAAACTACTATACTGCTCAGAACTAGAGTTACTGTAGTGACAAACTATTTTGAAGCTGCCGGTTAATAAACTTTTTTTTAAAAATGCCCCCCACCCCCCCTTACCCCCCAAATTAGCATAACCACTTTCTATTCAACAGCAACTACAGGACTTTTCACTTCCCACAGTGGTGTGCCTTGCACAGCAGCAGTGCTTTTGAAAATGTTTGGGGGAGGGGTGTGGGTTGGAGTGGGGGGGGAGGAGAAAAGATTTAAGTTTGGGATTTTTTTTTAGTCCAAGTTACTTTTCTTTGCAATAAGAAACGACAAGAGCAGA